>NC_079971.1:13656013-13956013 GCF_029852145.1 Microplitis mediator
TTGGCCCTCAACTTTCTTGAAAATTTCAGATCATTAGATAAAGTAGACTCGAAAATATTGGCGAATTACGAAAAAAAAAAAATTCTTTTTTTTAGTTTTTTAGTGATTTCTCAGAAACGACTCGAACGATCGACTTCAAAATCTAATCAGCTCTAGAACTTTATAAGCCGCGTCGAATGCTACCTCAACCATCTTAATTGGTTAATTTGTTCGAGAGAAATCGTTGGCGAAAGAAATGATAAAAAACGGTTTTTTTTTATTATCTTTGAAGTGACTCATCCGATCAATTTCAAAATCTAATCAGCTCTAGAACTCAATAAAACGCTCCGAATGCTACCTCAAACGTCACAATCGGTTCATTAGCTCAAAAGATATTGGCGCTGAAAAGTTAAAAAAATAACATAAAATGTTATTTTTTCCGGATAAATTAAAATATAATGTACTAAATGTTTTTTAAATCATACCCACTCTTTCTGTTTATAGTCCCTTTCGATTATCATTTAATGTCATCTAACTTGTTCTTTAGTTTAAAACATATTATCAGCAAAAAATTGAGAAAATCCAGTTTTTAATGTTTTTCTCGGATATTTCATATATAATTGCTCTGACCTAAGTCAAAACTCACTCAAATCTTGATTTGGATCACTGACATTGATTTCTGCCTCGATACATTTATTTCATTGAACATAATCGAGAATTAAAATTTAAAAACCGCTTCTTCATTAACAATTTTCGATTCTTAACTTGTCAAACTTTAGCAAAAAACGCAACTTGGTAGAGCTTGAAAAGCTCATAAAAAATAATCGCAGGTAATAGCATTCTCGATCTAGAAGAGCTCGAAAATATATTCAGAGTAATGTTTTCCAGCTCCTTGAGCTCAAAAACAGCGGGAAGTTTTGGAGCTGGCCCGCAGGGTCAACCGACGCCCAGATTTTTTTTTCTGCGTATGAGCTGGAGAAAAGTATCGATTTATACTTCATTATAAAAATTAGAGAACATAATCGATGTGTAAACAAATGATTTTACAATTTATGTTTATGATTATGCTTGATGAACTCAATATATTCAGACGGAAATCAGAAGAAGTGATTAAAATAGAGTCAAATAAATTTTCAGTTAGATCAGACGGTAAATTTGTTGAACCTTCGAAAAAAATGTGAAAGAGATTTTCAGTTATATTTTATTACGCTTGTGTGACTTTGATACCTTTCTGTGACGTTACACCCAGGTTTTTATATATACAGGTTTTTATATTATACATAACGCTTGTGTGACGGTCACAGAAAAGTAGAGTGTACAAAATATTATTAACTATCAATTGTACCTTACTGTGACACACCTTATTGTTCGTTAAGCCTTGTGAAACAAAATCTTTAAAGACTTGATGAATGTGAAATAATTCATTTCGATTCATTAGACATCGAGAAATTAATAAAATTATTTGACAAGAGAAATATCTTCATAAAGAACAGATTTGAAAATTTTTTAAATTAAAAGATTAAAATAAAACATTGAATCCATGGTTTTTTGTTCGTTGAACTAATTAAAATTTGATAAGATTAATCAGAATTGAAATTGTAGAGAATTTAAATTGTAGTTCAATTATTTTGCGACGATTTCAGTTTATCTGCAGTACATTTATCGGAATTTCTTTTAAGGTTGGGAAAAAAATTTTAAACTGGTTGAACTTACGAATCAAAACTTTCCACAGAAAATGTTAATAATTTCAATCTTTTTGAGCTCGAATAAAGTAATTAAGTAATTTCTGACAAAATCGTACTAATTTATTGCAGACGAATGTTTCATAGATTAGCGAGAGTTTTGATCGACAAGCTGGCAAATTTCTGAATAACAGAATGTGTCATTGCCTCATTAAACTAGAACTTACAGCTAAACTATTAAGTTTCCGAGCAATGTTATTGAAAACTTTTGAATAGACAACATAATTTCTGACAAAATTGTACGAATTTATTTTAGAAGTATCGATCATAATTTAGCGACTATTCTGATTGTCAAGCTGGCGGATTTTCAAATAACTGAATGTTTCCTCGAATTTTCGTATTACCTCATTCAACTGAAAATTACAGGCACATTATCGGGTTCACGCGCAATATTATCGGAAATTTTTATACAGACGAAATAAATTCTGACAAAAATTGTACTAATTTAATGTAGACGTACCTCTCATAGTCTAGCGAGAAGTTTGATTGACAAGCTGGCAAATTTTTTTAAATAACTGAATTTTTCATTACCTCATAAGACTAAAAAGTACAGCTAAACTATTGAGTTTACAAGCAATGATATCAGAAACTTTTATATAGACAATGAACTTTCTAAAAAAATAGAACTGATTTATTGTAGCGGTATCTATCATAGTTTAGCGAGAACTTTAATTGAAAAACGAGCAACTAATATATTCTTTTCTACGTAAAGATGCTTTTCTATGTAAAGATGAGAATTTAACATGTGCGACTGGAGAAAGAATTGAAAAAAAATTTTTTTTTGTTTTTTTTTAAATTTCTCAAAAACGGCTAGATAAATCAATTTCAAAATTTGATCAGCTTTAGAACTTGATAAAACACGTCGATTGCTGCCTCAATCGTCTTAATCGGTCCATTCGTTTACGAGATATCGTTGATTAAAAAAATAGTGAAAAACGTTTTTATTCGGATATCTACATAAAAATTGAATCATTCGATTTCAAAATCTAATCAGCTCTAGAACTTAATAAAACGCGTCGATTGCCGCCTCAACCATCAAAATCAATTAATTCGTTCGCGAGATATCGTGGGAGAAAGAAATGCTAAAAAATGTTTTTTTAGAAAACAATGGCATACAAAAGTATTTTCGAGCTCTAAGAGTTCGAAAATATATTCACAATAATGTTTTCGAGTTCAAGGAGCTTGAAAACAGCGGGAAGTTTTAGGGCTGGCCCGCAGGGTTATCCGATAGACCGATTTTTTTTTCTTTAATTACTGTGAAAAAAATTGTTAAAAATGATGATAAAAAATTATGGTGAAGTTTGAGCTCCTAATATTAATAAAAAGAGATGCCTCTTCATGATTTTTATATCATTTAAATGACTTAGGAAAAAAAATTTTAAGTTTGGAACTGTATACCTCGGCCCTGGCTTATATATGTACAGATATATTTAGAATATAGTTTTGTAGGAAATTGAACGCTCTACAAAATGAGTCTCTTATCATTTTTTGATAAATCCATCTGTTCAAAAGTTATTGGAGCTCTAGGTCAAATTATCGTAAATTTCTAGACCTTTTTACATGTCCGGCGAAACTATTAGACTTATCACAAAACTTCAGAGGATCTTTTTTGTAGACAATTTCATCCCCTATAAATGATTTCCAGTCAAGTTTTTTCAAATTCCACATTGTTTCCTAGTTATTTCCATTTCAATATCGAGTTCTTGAGATCGACCCAAACACCATTTTTTTCAAGAGCTTTACATTAAAATAAAAATAACTAGAAAACAATATAGATTTTCAAAATACTTTTCTGGCGACAATTTGTAAGAAATAAAATTGTCTACAAAAAAGGTCCCATAACATTTTACGATAAGTCTGACAGTTTCGCCGAAAAAGTTGAATAGTGGTAAAATTTGCTATGAATCAAACTTTGGCCTTGAATAACTTTTAAAAATTCAAATTTATCGAAAAATAATAATATACCTTTTTTGTAAAGCGTTCAATTTCCTTAAAAAAATGTTCTTCAATTTTACGGATGCTTTGATTTTCTAATGCGTGATAAAATTCCACTCAAAAAAAAAAATCCCATGTTAATCAAATAGGTAATAGACAATCGCGATTAGGCAACCATTCATATTAATAATTAAGAGCTGTCATTTTAACAGGATCATTTTTCCGTAATTTTAATCAATATTTTCAGAGTATTTTAAAAAAAAAACTAGTCGATGTTTTTGATAGAGTCTAGTGTATAATTTCCCACTCCGTAATTGATTTTTTTTCTCTTTAGGTTGTTACATTTATAACGTTAGTGATAGATTTTTTAAGTATATAACTTTTTCTGCTGACATATATCCTGCCATTTCTAACTTATTTATCGTTTGAGGAATGTAATTTCCAACAATTGTCAAAAAAATCGAAGAAAAAAAAAAATTGAAACTTTTTTTTTGTGTTCTAAATTTTTTTTTTGACATTTTTTGGAAATTTTTTATTTTTTTTGTCATTTCTTTGCATTTTCCGAGTCACCAATGCAAAAATTTGAGAAAAGTCCAGAAAAAATAATTTTTTCACTTTGATTATGATTACAAAATTAAAGGAACAAAACTTGCTCCTTTAATTGTTTAGCAAAACTTTGATCGATGATTCTCAAAAAACGGTTCGATAGATCAATTTCAAAATTTACAGGGGTCTTGGGGGTACATTAAGCTAAAAAAGTCCCTGGCAACATTATTTTTTTTTCGATATTTTTCGAGTAGCGGTTATTTTACTAAAAAACCAAAAAAAGTCATTTTTTTGTACTTACTTCTAATGGATGTTAAAAATAAAAAAAATTTTGTTTTTCAAAAAATGATGACAGGGTCTTGTAGGGAATTTATTCAAGTTTTCAACGCCGCCCTTTAACTTTCTGTGCAAACATTGGTACCTGAAATATCGATGATCAAAGCCAAAAGGATCATTTTCTGTTTGAAGGCTGATATCTCTGCGACAAAACGTCCTACGAGGTTAAACAAAAAACCAAATTGAAGCTGAATAAATTTGCTAAACAAGCTATGAATTTGTTTAGTGAAAAGAATTTTTCTGCGGTCCGTGGGCTCTTCGGAAAAAAACAAAAATAATTTAGAAATTTTTGTCTCGCGGTATTTCTCATCTTGGCGCAATAACCGGAGCTTTTAAAAAATTTTGAAAAAAATGCACCAAAACTAGAGATTTTAAGCTACAAAATGATTTTTCTAAAATCTCGATACGATTATTTTTCACCAAGTTACAGCCTTCCAAAAATCACTAAAAAATTTATAAAATTTTTCTGCTCCTTTAATTTTTTGCATTAGTGTATATAACAAATATATTGTTTATCGAAATTTTATATATTTTTAACTTTCCGCTAAGAAAATTGAAAATTTTCAAAAATTCGGGAAGTTATTGGTTTCGGTCCGATTTACGAAAATCGAATTTTCATCAGATGTCGACGTTTTGAAATCCTAGGAAGCTATTCTGACTGTTTTTAGAATGATGTTCGAGTGTCTGTACGTATGTATGTGTGCGCGCGCGCGTGTGTGTGTGTGTGTGTGTATGTGTGTGTGGATTCCGTCACTCGTTATTCGAAGACATTAAATCCGCGACAAAATATCCGCAACAAAATATCCGAAGACATTTTATCCGATAGACAAAATATCCCCGGACTAAATACTCAATAGATAAAACATCCCCGACAAAATATCTTATAATATAAATTAGGGTGGCTCATTTGAAACCACTATTTTTTTTTTTTTGCTCCATTGACGGAATATTGTTCTAGACATAAAAAAAAAATTTTCCACAAAATTTGAGCCCTTAATTTTAATTTTAAGAACTCGCTAATTGAATTTGAAATTTTCCCATTCATTTAGCATGCAAAGTGGAGGTTTTTTTTTTTAATTATCTATAGCTCTGCTGCATTCCACGTTTTTTTACTGTCCATAGGCAGAAGTTGTAGGGGAATCTTTATACTTCAAAAGTTCCTACAGTAAAATTTATGTGACAGGAACGGGGTCAGAGTTAAACAATGTAAAAGTCGATTTTTATCGATTTTTGCGTATTTTTTGAGTTTTTCGTAGGAAATATTGTAGTTACCGAAAAAAGGTAAATAACAAAATTGTAGGAAATCAAATTTGCTACAAAAAAGGTCCTGTAAGCCAAGGCTGTAAAATCTGTTGTTTCTGAAATAAATTGAATTATACATATGAAAATTCAATATATCTTTGCAGTATATGGTTTGTTAAATTAATAATTTAATTTTCATTTATTAAATGATTTTTTTGGACATCATATTATTTTTTCATGAAAATATAACTTCAAAAAAATTTATCTATATGGGGCATTCCACGCCAAATCGGACGGTTTCAAAAATTGATTTTTCCGAATTTCTTCAATTTTTGATATTTTTTAGTACCCCTCAAAAAAGGCTTCCCGGTAAATTTTGAGATCTTTTTGATTAATGGTTCAAAAAATATCGAATTAAAAAAAAAACCGCTCTTTTTATGGTTTTTTGATTATAACTTTCGTAATAATGGTCGAAATTCAATGTTTTTTTATTCAAAATTTTCGATTTTTCAAAATTAAAAAAAATTTTTTTTTTTTGCTATAAATTATCATCAGTACTGATTTTTGACATTGTACACTTGTTTTTCTTGCATATTATAAATTCATTCCGATATTTTTTCGTTCTGAGTAGGAATTTAAAAGCAGTAAGTAAAAGTTAATGCTATTTATAAGCTGTTATAATAAATACTTTTATTTTTTAAAAAGCAACTATTTCGAAGCAAAAGAAACATTAGATTTGCTATACAATACAGCTAAGATCATTACAGGAGCTCCAAAATTTCATATAATTATTCGAAAAAGCGACGAAACTGTATCACAAACGTTTTTAATTATTTCCGTGTTCTTTCGAAAATTTTACATTAACGATTGTTTTATGAACTAAAGAAATCCTTAGTGAATATACCTTCGTCGCTTTTTTGAATAATTATGTGAAATTTTGGAACACGGTTGAAAACTTAAAATTCGAAAATCTCGATCAAAAACATTTCGTATATTTGTTATGCATTTTTGTCTGTAAAGGCCAACTCAAAACGAAAATTTTGAATAAAAAAACATTGAATTTCGACCATTATTACGAAAGTTATGATCAAAAAACCATAAAAAGAGCGGTTTTTTTGAAAATTCGATATTTTTTGAACCATTAATCAAAAAGATCTCAAAATTTACCGGGAAGCCTCTTTTGAGGGGTACTAAAAAATACCAAAAATCGAAGAAAATCGGAAAAATCAATTTTTGAAACCATCCGATTTGGCGTGGAATGCCCCATATAGATAAATTTTTTTTAAGTTATATTTTCATGAAAAAGTAATATGATGTTAAAAAAAAACATTTAATAAATGAAAATTAAATTATTAATTTAACAAACCATATACTGCAAAGATATCTTGAATTTTCATATGTATAATTCAATTTATTTCAGAAACAACAGATTTTACAGCCTTGGCTTACAGGACCTTTTTTGTAGCAAATTTGATTTCCTACAATTTTGATATTTACTTTTTTTCGGTAACTACAATATTTTCTACGAAAAACTCAAAAAATACGCAAAAATCGATAAAAATCGACTTTTACATTTTTTAACTCTGACCCCGTTCCTGTCGCATAAATTTTACTGTAGGAACTTTTGAAGTATAAAGGTTTGCCTACAACTTCTGCCTATGGACAGTAAAAAAACGTGGAATGCAGCAGAGCTATAGATAATTAAAAAAAAAAACCTCCACTTTACATGCTAAATGAATGGGAAAATTTCAAATTCAATTAGCGAGTTCTTAAAATTAAAATTAAGGGCTCAAATTTTGTGGAAATTTTTTTTTTTATGTCTAGAACAATATTCCGTCAATGGACCAAAAAAAAAAAAAAATAGTCGTTTCAAATGAGCCACCCTAATATAAATAGTACGGTACTCTTTTATCAGAAATGTTTAATATATTTTCACATAAAATTTGAGTGTGAAATATTAAAAATAGATTAACACATATGCTTGAAATCGTATGGTGCCCTTTTTTCACAGATTTTGGGTGGGTATTATTTTGGAAATAGGTCAATACATATGCTTGGAATGGTACAGTACCCGTTTATCGAAAACCATGAATTATTTTCCACTGAAAATATATTTTTCTGAATAAGATTTATCGACAGGATATTTTGTCACGGATTTTTTGTCTCTTGAATATTTAGTCCAAGGACATTTTGTCTATCGGATAAAATATCTTCGGATTTCATGTCGCGGATTTGACGTCGCGGATCTATTGTCCACGGATTACGATTCGTGTCACCGCGTGTGTGTGTGTGTGTGTGTGTGTGTGTGTGTGTGTGTGTGTGTGTGACCAGTCTATAACTTTTTAATTAATCGAAAGAGCTTGTTGGCCATCAAATTTTCTAAAAATTTCAGATCATTAGATCAAGTAGACTCGAAAATATTGGCGAATTACGAATAATAACAAATTTTTTTTTTAGTTTTTTATTGATTTCTCAGAAACGACTTGAACGATCGACTTCAAAATCTAATCAGCTTTAGAACTTTATAAGCCTCGTCGAATGCGACCGCAACCATCTCAATCGGTTTATTTGTTCGAGAGATATCGTTGGAGTAAGAAATGGTAAAAAACGTTTTTTTTCGATTATCTTTGAAGTGACTCATCCGATCAATTTCAAAATCTAATCAGCTTTAGAATTTAATAAAACGAGTCGATTGTCACCTTAACTATCACAATCCGATAATTCGTCCAAGAGTTTTCGTGGGAGAAAGAAATGGTAAGAAACGGTTTTTTGCGAATATATCTTTAAAACAACTGAACTAAATAACTCCAAAATCTGATCAGCTTTAGAATTTATTAAGACGCGTCAATTGCCACCTTAACCATCAAAATCGAGTCATTTGTCTAAGAGATATCGTGGAAGAAAGAAACGATGAAAAACAGTTTTTTGCCAATATCTTTGAAAAAACCGAACTAAACAATCCCAAAATCTGATCAGCTGGGAGAAAGAAATGCTAAAAAGCGGTTTTTTTCAAAAACAATGGCATACAAAAGTATTTTGGAGCTCGAAGAGCTTGATAATGTATTCACAACAATGTTTTTGAGCTCCTCGAGCTTGAAAACAGCGGGAAGTTTTAGGGCTGGCTCGCAGGGTCAACCGATTAACAGATTTTTTATACATAATTTATATATATTTATATATTTTTTATGTATTTCTTTTTATATGAAAAATATATTTTTTCATATTTTAACTTATATTTTTTTTATAAATTTTTTTCATGGGAGATATCTTTGTATATTATCTATGTGACGTACCGATCTGTGACTTATATATATAGTATACATATAAGTCACACAAGGGACTATATAATAGTTAATTCGATATCCTGTCAAAAGTCCTGTCTAGAAACAAAAATCCTTGAAGGACGAAAAAATATGCAGTTTTGAGGATACATATAGCAAACAAAAACGGGGGGTCACACAAAGGTCTATTCAACGTACATATATATATATATATATATATATATATATATATATATTAGACTGGGCCAAAAAAATTGACTATTTCTTTTTTTCATAGCTATATCGAAAATATTATTCAGAATGACAAAAAAAAAATTTCATAAAAGTTTGAGCCCTTAAAATTAATTTTAAGAGGTCTATCATCGCAATTTTTAATTTTAATTCATAATTTGATGTTTTACGTCAGAACTGCTAAAACATTCGAGTAAAAAAAATTCATTTCCAATTATTCTTATGTAAAATTAAATTCCCTACAAAAAAGGTCGAATTAAAAATTTTCGTCAGACAAGCCGTTTCCAATTAATTAAGCTTAACAAATTGATATATTTTTTCGATTTAACATTTTTACTTTTGAATTTTGTAACTGACAAATCAATAAATATCTAATAAAGACCATGACAGATTTTCGAAAGAAATTTAAGGCTCTACAAAAAAGGCCTCTTAACATATTTTGCTGAATTCACTCCTTCGAAAGTTATTTACGTTATTGAAATCGTTTTGACTCAAATTCAACCTTGAATAACTTTCGAAGGAGTGAATTTAGCAAAAAATGTTAAGAGGCCTTTTTTGTAGAGCATTAAATTTCCTTTAAGAATCTGTCATGATCTTTTTTAGATATTTCTTGATTTGTCAGTTACAAAATTCAAAAGTAAAAATGTTAAATCGAAAAAATATATCAATTTATTAAGCTCAATTAATCGGAAACGGCTTGTCTGACGAAAATTTTCAATCAGACCTTTTTTGTAGGGAATTCAATTTTACATAAGAAAAAGTGGAAATGAATTTTTTTTACTCCAATGTTTTAGCAGTTCTGACGTAAAACATCAAATTATGAATTAAAATTAAAAATTGCGATGATAGACCTCTTAAAATTAATATTAAGGACTCAAACTTTCATGAAATTTTTTTTTTGTCATCCTGAATAATATTTTCGATATAGCTATGAAAAAAAAAATAGTCAATTTTTTTGGCCCAGTCTAATATATATATGTATATATATATTTAAATATTTATAGGTTTCATATCAATGAAATCTGATCAGATTTAATCATACATAGACATATATAACTACATATAGGTTTATATCAGTCACGTCTGATCAGATCTAATTATATATAGGCCTATATCTAATTATATATGGGTTTGTATCAATCATGTCTGATCAGATCTAATCATGTACAGACTTATATATGATCATATATGGGGTTATAACAGCTAGATATGATTATATCTATTTATACATAGACTTATAGATGATCATATCTGATCATATATAGACTTATATATGGGCTTATAACAGCCAGGTATGATCAGATCTAATTATGTATGGGGTCACATATAATTATACATAATTATATATGACCTCATATATAATCATGCATGATTATATATCACTTCATATATGATTATATATAATCATATATGATTAGACAAAATCATTTTTCATCGGGAATTAACTTTGAATTTCTAACAATTTTTATAATAATTTGTAATAAACCTTATAAAATTGTGTGAAATTTTATCAAATTCTACAAAATGCTACCCCACACTGGATGCAATAGTGACATCAAATTCTCTACAGTTTTATGAAATATTATAAAATTCTATATAATTTTGTAAAATTTTATATAATTTTGTAAAATTTTATATAATTTTGTAATATTTTATACAATTATATAAAATTTTTAGTAGTTCTATGAAATCGTATAAAACTTTATAAAATTTCATACAATTATATCAAATTTCATTTAATTATTACATCCCTTACTCAGATCTTACTTTATAAAATTGTTTAAAAATTTAAATAATTTTATGATATTGTATAAAAGTTTATACAATTTTATAAAATCTTATGAAATTTCGTACAATTATATAAAATTTTATCTAATTATTACTTCCATTTTAAGATCTAACCATATAAAATTTTATACAATTCTATGAACTTTGATAAAATTATATGAAATTCTATAAAATTTCACTATACAGTCTTATAAAATTGTGTAAAAGGCCGTGGGACGATAAGTATACCGAATCGGCCCCAGATAGGGATCGGGCTCATTTTTTCAGGGAATGTTTGTACCCATGAGATACTTTGATGCTGCGAGTTGCAGGTCTTTATTTATAACCACTTCGGAGTCAATCGAAAAATACTGAAAATTAGAAAAAATTGATGTTCTCAGAGCGTACTTATTCGATTGATCTGAAAATTGGATATGTTTTGGGGGTTGATGGTAGCTATCTGGAAAAAAAATAAGAGCTATTTCGGCTTACAAATACCTAAAAAAAACGAGTTTATATTTTTAATTTCAATTTTTAAGCATCTTACCATTACGACACAGTTATGAAAATATTTTTTTTGAATTCCTCATCCAATTTCTTATGAATCTATGGCCTTTCAAAATTTTTAAAAATGGTACTACATATTGAAAAAAAATAAAAACCATTTTTTGCTCATAAATCAGGTTTTTCTAATAATTTTACTCTTGAACTAATAAAATACAAAACTTACTCGTTTACTAAGGTAGAGAAAACCATAAAAGAGATAAAATATCCTTACATTATTGAAATAATTTTATTCAATGTACTTAACTATTATTAAAAACTCTATCAGTAACTGTAATAAGTAAATCAGTATTCATTACTATTGTTTATGTAAATCAACGTTGTTTCAGAGAACTTAAACGTTTCCGCCCAATATTCAATGAATTTAACAACCACAAAATTCGAAATTGGTAACACTGTTTTTTAACTTCCCGCTAAGAAAATTGTAAATTTTCGAAAATTCGGGAAGTTATTGGTTTCGGTCCGATTTACGAAAATCGAATTTCCATCAGATGTCGACGTTTTGAGGTCCCAGGAAGCTATTCTGACTAATTTCAAGATGATGTCCGAGTGTATGTATGTATGTATGTACGTACGTACGTACGTACGTACGTATGTAAATACCTGTATCTTTTGAACGGATGAACTGATTTTGAACTTTAAGGTGTCATTCGACGCGGATTGTCAATATCTTGAAGCCAAGAGAAAATTGAGCTTGATCGGTAGGGCTCGTTCAGAGATATTCCAAAAATAAAGTTTTTTCAAAAATGTTTTTTTCGGATAACTTTTAATGTGCTTGATGGATTAATTCCAAAATGGACTGGGCTCTAGAGCTTTATAAGCCGCGTCGAATTCCACCTCAACCATCAAAATCGGTTTATTCGTTCAAGAGAAACCGTTGTCGAGAGAATTAAAAAAAAAAAAAATTTTATTTTTCCTGAAATATCTCAAAAACGACTCGATAAATCGAATCTAAAATTTAATCAGCTTTAGAACTTGACAAAACGCGTCGATTGCCGCCTCAACCATCAAAACCGGTTAATTCGTTCGCGAGATATCGTGGGAGAAAGAAATGCTAAAAAATGGTTTTTTACAAAACAATGGCATACAAAAGTATTTGCGAGCTCAAAGAGCTCGAAAATGTATTCACAATAGTGTTTTCGAGCGCAACGAGCTCGAAAACAGCGGGAAGTTTTGGGGCTGGCCCGCAGGGTCAACTGACAGACCGATTTTTTTTTGTGAAAAGTCACTAGATCTGTAGATAACCTGAAAATTACTGAGTGTTGACATTCCAAAGAATTGGCTGTACTATTATCTATATTTAGTAATTATTTTTAATTGTTTAAATAACTATTTAAGTAAAAATATGTCGACCCCTGAAGCTAATAATCCAAAGTGTTGTATTTGTTCGAAGTACCTGAAAAAAATGCCGGGTACTCCAAAACATATAAAATCTGACGAAGAAGCTGAAGAGTTTTCAACTGTTTTTGAGTGTCCGATTGTAGTTGGTGACATTCTTTGTTCGAATTGTCGCGTAAAAAAATATGAAAAAACCAAACTTGAAGATGAGAATCAGGAATTATCGTTGGAAGATGAACTACCTTCAGATAGGAGTGATCTTTTAGAAAGAACAGAATCGAGTTTATCAACGATGACTTTATCTTAATCAAGTACTGATGATCCATCTATTCATTTAGATGTTGCCTGTGATGATGAAATAGAAGAATGTATAGAAGTTCAAATAAAGAGAACTGTTGCGACTCATAGATATTGTTGTGTATGTTCTGTCTCAAATCAAAATCTAGTCGTTGTTCCTCAAGATGCCCGTATGCAATGCTTTGTAAAGAAAAGAATTTTTATTCCGAATGGGAATCGATGCTGCAGCGATCATCTCATAAAAAAACGCTTTTATACGGAGAATTTGAACCACTTGAAAGTTTATTCTAATTGGAGTAACTTAAGATCTTCAGAATTGTCTAAAATGATGGAAAGTTTGGCTGTAGAATGTGATTCGACACTTCTCGATAAAATGGATGATTTTCGAATAACTGATGAGCAACTTTTTATATTTACTGGATTACAACGTGAAAACATACTCGAATTGCGAGACTTATTGACAACTATGAGGAATATAGATTCCCGTTCAGTTATTCAAGCTCTCATTGTATTCTTATTTAAGTTACGTACCGGTAACTCTAACAGGTTGATATCAGCGACCTCACAATCGGAAAATGAGATACTGGTTTCAAAATATTGTGACCAAGTGATCCAATCATTTGAGAAAGATATCTTACCTCAGTACTTTGGTTTTCGATCTATGTCTCGAAAAAACCTCATTGAAAATCATTCATCACCACTTTTGAAAAGTTTGTTTGCTGATCGTAGTGATAAGCTTTTCTTGATTTGCGATGGAACGTATGCTCGGCATCAAAAGAGCTCTAATAACGCTTATCAGAGAAAGTCTTTTTCTGGACAGAAGAAAGTACCGTTATGTAAGCCCTTTACTATTTGTACTACCAATGGATATATAGTAGATATGTTAGGGCCCTACCATGCCAATGTAAATGATGCTAGTAAAATGAAAGAAATTATCGATACTGCTGATGGTATTAGCAATTTGTTGGAACTTGGTGATGTTTTTGTTGTTGATAGAGGGTTTCGAGATGTTCAGGCGCACTTAGTAGAAAAAGGTTATGAAGTGTTAATGCCAGCATTGAAAGGCAAAAGAAATCGGTTAACAACTTCTAAATCTAATTCATCAAGATACGTCACAAAGATTCGTTGGGTAGTTGAAGCAGTAAACGAAATGCTGAAACAAAAATATCGTCTACTAGACCTAAAATTCGATAATTAAATGTTACTCAAAGTCAGTAATTTTTATAGAATCGCATCATTTCTTTACAATCAGTACAACAAACGTCTTATTTCTGATGAAGAGTACTCAGACGAAATTGTTGAAATGATTAAATCTCGAAATTACACTAATAATACACTTGCTGATGAAGTCGATAAAAATGGTTGGCAGCGAAAAAACTTCCTTTCGAAACGATTTTGTCCTCTGATTTGATCGACTTTCCAGAAATGACAGAGAGAGACCTGAAACTTTTCTTTACCGGTTCTTATCAATAGAAACAAGCAGTATCATATCTAGCAGAGACGATTGACGAATCTGATAATATGACTATTCAGTTTGTCAGAGATAAAACCAATATTTTAAAGGCTCAAGTGCAATCTCGTCATATTAATAGAAAAGTGTACAGATGTTTCATTGAATATAAACCTGATACTATTGGATGGAGTGGAATATCAAGATATTGCTGTGAATACGCTAATGGATTGAGGACAATCGGTTGTTGTTCACACGTTGCTGCAATTATTTTCTATTCAGCATACGGGCGATATTTGGCTAAAATCCCCAGACCAGCAGCAATACTCAACACTTTATTTAATAAAGATAATATTACTCCTGTGATTGATGAAGATAGCGACGAAGACTAGTCACAAATTAGGAGAACAATTTTATTTATCAATTGTAGTAGATTAATATATTTAATTGCAGTTTTAATTGTTTATGAATGATGTATCAGCGTTGAAATTAATAAATAAAAAAAATTATTTTAATAATGTAAGGATATTTTATTTCTTTTATGGTTTTCTCTACCTTAGTAAACGAGTAAGTTTTGTATTTTATTAGTTCAAGAGTAAAATTATTAGAAAAACCTGATTTATGAGCAAAAAATGGTTTTTATTTTTTTTCAATATGTAGTACCATTTTTAAAAATTTTGAAAGGCCATAGATTCATAAGAAATTGGATGAGGAATGCAAAAAAAATATTTTCATAACTGTGTCGTAATGGTAAGATGCTTAAAAATTGAAATTAAAAATATAAACTCGTTTTTTTTTAGGTATTTGTGAGCCGAAATAGCTCTTATTTTTTTTCCAGATAGCTACCATCAACCCCCAAAACATATCCAATTTTCAGATCAATCGAATAAGTACGCTCTGAGAACATCAATTTTTTCTAATTTTCAGTATTTTTCGATTGACTCCGAAGTGGTTATAGATAAAGACCTGCAACTCGCAGCATCAAAGTATCTCATGGATACAAACATTCCCTGAAAAAATGAGCCCGATCCCTATCTGGGGCCGATTCGGTATACTTATTGTCCCACGGCCTTTTATATAATTTTATACAATTGTGTAAAACTTTATAAAATTTTATCATGTTTTATACAATTTTATAAAATGTCATACGATTTTATAAAATTACATTTATTTATTAAGTTCCTTACTCAGATCTTATTTTATAAAATTTTATAAAATTTTATAAGATTGTATGAATTTTTATAAAATTGTATAAAAACATTTTTTCCCGGGTAATCAATATTTTATTGTATAAAACTGATGTATCTTAATTAACGAGTTAATAAAAATGAAAGTGTACTTTTAAGATTGAATTTCGATTTTGATAAAACAAAAAAGATAATCTTTTTATGTAACTTTGATATTTTTGTAATTTGTTTACATATATCATCTCAAAAGCTTTCTTAAATCTTCAAGAAAAATCTCTTCAATTAAGTCAATAAATATTATTTTATACTATAAAACATGCATTATTTATTATTATTTTGCTTTAATTAATAAGTGATTGAATTTGTAAGCATTCATTCGCTACTACGAAATGATAAAGTCCAACAAATTTTGTAAAAATTTCCTTATTTCATAACAACATTAGTTCAAGGTTATTCCAAAAAATCTACACTGTAAATTAAATCAGAAAAAAAAATATTTCGATTTTTGTAAATAGAAGTACAAAAGTTATGGAGTATAATCATTTTCAAATGATGTGTTGCTGACTCAAACGGAAAAAATTTCTTTAAAAAAAATGGATATTGTTGTGACAAGAAATTAATTTGTTGAAAATTTTCAACCATTTTATTTCTGAGATGAAAAAATAAAAAATTTTCTCACAGTAACTTTTTTGTTGAAAAAAAGTTTTTTTGTTTGGAAAGAACGTTTTACATAATAGAAAATTTGTGAACTTTCATCCAAAATTGTTTTTTCCGAAATCTACAAAAATTTTTTTCAACAAGAAAATTAATGTCAGAAAATTTTTTATTTCTTGAACTCAGAAATAAAATTATTAAAAAATTTCGACACATTCATTTCTTATTGCAACATTGTTCATTTTTTCGAAAGAAACTTTATTTCTTAGTATGCAGTGGGATTTCTAGGTAAATATGGTGCATTTCTGGAGTTTTTTTTAAATAGTGAAATTCCAGCATAAATACGGTGTAATACCTTATTTAAAAGTTGAAGAGTAATGTCTGTGTAAGTAGGGTGTAATACCTTTATTTTCGTTGCTAACAGTAAGATTTCAGTGTAGAGACGGTGTAACACACGCTTTTTTACATTTACGGTAGGATTCCAGTGTAGAGACGGTGTAACACACGCTTTTTTTACATTTACAGTGGAATTCCAGTGTAAAGACAGTGTAACACACGCTCTTTTCCACTTACGGTGGAATTCCAGTGTAGAGACGGTGTGAAACCTGTTGTATACATTTAAAGTGTGAATTCGGTTTAAACACGGTGTAACGCAGCGATTTTTAATCACCGCTGTGCCTACACTGAAATGCTACTGTAACACACCGTGGTACTGTGGTGTAAGGACTGTGTAATTTTTTCACATTTACACCGTGTGATTTTAGTGCATTCGGTGTAATCGGATCCGCTAGGGTCACTGGGTTGCATACAAGAAAAACAATGATAAAGTTGTTTACTTTGACAGTTTTGGTACTTTACAACCACCACAAGATCTTATGGAATATCTCGATGTTGGTAGCGTGAAATATAATCACAAAAGATATCAGGATTTTGATACAATTATATGTGGATATTTGTGTCTCAAATTTCTCACTGGACAACTATAAATTAATGTGACTTTATTTACAACACATCAGTCATGGCTGAGTCATTCACATTAACGCTGACAGGATCTTCATCTGAGTTGGAGGCTAACTACTTTCCTCCAATAGAATTATCACCAACTACAAATTATGTTCTGGGACTTGTAGAGTTATTAACATTTAATTCGATACCCAATATTGATGAGGGTGCTACTAAATTCTATGTCTCTTATCCTGTGGATAGTATTGATATTGAAAAAATTGATACAAATAATGTTGATGAGAAAAAAATAGTCAAGAAAAAAAGAGCTAAAAGAAATGCAGCAATAATTACAAAGTTTGATGACAATATCTCAGTGACAGAAAATGACTCAGTAAGTGAAAATAATATAGAAGCTGAAAAATATGAAACTATTGAAGAGAGAGTCTTGACGATACCAACAGGAAGTTATGAGATAACTGACATTGAAAAATATATTCAAAAGAAATTACGAAGACTCAGCATCAGCATACGAGCCAATAATAATGAATTGAGAAGTGAAATTAAATGTGATCAATTTATAAATTTTACACCTAAAGATTCTATTGGTAGACTACTAGGATTTACAAACCGAAAGCTGACACCACATAAAACTCACTCATCAGATTTACCAGTGAAGATATTAAAACTCAATGCTCTGAGGGTTGAGTGCAACATCACATCAGGCGCTTACATAAATGAACACAAAGTTCACACTATTCATGAATTTTTTCCAAGTGTACCACCAGGATATAAGATTATTGAATTGCCATCTCACGTCATTTATCTGCCGATCGCCGTACAAGCAATACAAAATCTCAGACTGAGAATTGTCGATCAAGACGGAAAACTGGCTAATTTTAGAGGTGAGACGATTACCATAAGATTGCATATAAAGTCTATAAAATAATGGGTATCGCGTATGAGACAAAAAGTGTTGCTGGAAATAAAACGACAGCAACATGGTCGAGCAACATCAGTCACCGAGTACCTCACAAGGTGTTAACACATCAGAACGCTCAGTTTCTACAGAGCCTAGGACTAAAATTACGTGGAAAATTAAGAAAATAACAATTTATTTTTGTTGTTTGACGTGTACACGACCATGGCGGCAGAAATCTTAAATGTTCAAAGACAAATCATTTTTGATGAGTCGATTGCACACTATGAAGCACATGCTCATCTCCCGTATGCTTCATCAACATTCAACAACAGCGATGAAATAAGAATTGCCGTTCAACATCAAGATTTGTGTCTACTTCCAAGTAAAAGTACACTGCATGTGTATGGAAAATTCACAAAGTCTGATGGTACAGCTGTAAGTA
Organism: Microplitis mediator; assembly: GCF_029852145.1. Classification (NCBI taxonomy): domain Eukaryota; kingdom Metazoa; phylum Arthropoda; class Insecta; order Hymenoptera; family Braconidae; genus Microplitis; species Microplitis mediator. The sequence goes on from NC_079971.1 coordinate 13,674,869, forward strand.
CAACTACTCACATGGTAAACATGACAGTATGTCATATGTTTGAAGAAATACGCTACGAGCTCAATGGTGTTGAGATTGATCGTAATAAAATGTCGGCATCACAAGTCTCATGAAAGGATATACATCACTGAGTCCAGCTCAACAAAATACACTAGAAAATTCAGGCTGGATATGGATGAAGCTGTCAACAAATCACACAATGACAGTGGCTACTTTGATGTATCTATACCACTGAGTCTCCTGCTTGGGTTTGCTGAAGATTACCATAAAGTTGTCATCAATGCAAAGCATGAATTGATTTTAATAAGATCAAATTCTGATTTAAATGCATACATTGTGGCTACACCTGCTGCTGGAGCTCATGCTGAAGCTGTTAAAATTACACTGCAAAAAATCGAGTGGATTGTACCATATGTGACGATGGCTGATAAACAAAAAATTGAAGCTTTGAATTATATTACAAGTGATCCAGCTATCTCAATCAGTTTTCGAGCTTGGGAGCTGTACGAGTATCCACTATTCCCTATTACTTCGAAGCACATTTGGGCAGTTAAAACATCTACGCAGCTCGAGAAACCACGTTTTGTAATCCTTGGATTTTAAACGACAAGAAAAAATGACGCAACTAAAAATGCCAGCGTATTTGATCACTGCAACATCAGAGATATAAAATTATTTTTAAACTCTCAGAGTTATCCTTATGGGAATTTAAACCTCAACATTGCAAACAATCAATATGCTCTGTTGTATGATATGTATATAAATTTCCAAATTTCATAAAACAACAAAGAACCTGAGCCACTGTTGACGAAGAAGAAATTTTTGGAACAAGCACCACTGTATGTTATCGATTGCTCGAAACAAAACGAATCGATAAAATCTGGACCAGTGGACATTCGTCTGGAATTTGAATCTACAAATCAATTTCCTGCGCAGACATCAGCTTATTGTCTCATTATACATGATTGCATAGTCGAGTATAATCCTATAAGCAGCATCGTAAGAAAACTAATATGAAGACTGTTAAATTTAATCCAACGCCAACCATACATTACATGTATGTATGAAGATTTGCACACGAGCAAGCAAGAAGAAGCGAATGGGAACAAGCAGCAAGAGATCGAGAACGATTTAAACAAAGAATTAATAAATTAAATATAATTATTGAACCTGTATTAATTAAAAAACTTAAATTTATAAATAAATAAATAAACTTTTTTATATTGATATATATTGTTTTTTATTACTTATTACCTAAAATATACATTCAAGTCTTACATAACGGTTTTTTTTTATTCTACATAACCTCCAATACATAATAAATTATAAATATTTTTCTTAACCTAAAAATATACATTTTGGTCTTACATAACCTTGAATATTTTTTTATTTGACATAACCTCCAATACATAATAAACTATAGATATTTTTCTTAACCTAAAATATACATTTTGGTCTTACATAACCTCAAATACATAATAAACTACAGATATTTTTCTTAACCTAAAAATATACATTTTTCAGTCTTACATAAACTATAGTCTTATTATCTTAACCTAAGAAATACAATTGCAGCAATCTTTTCTGAATGGATATGCGAGGCTATCAGGAATATCATCATAGAAAAGAGAATGATCCCGACACCTTTGATAGCCAATCAATTTTTCATTATTTTGTAATCGTTCAGGTAGTTTGTGCCAAGCGAAATCGATTTGTTGGGTTGCATTTTCAATGATAAATGCAACATCAAGGCATGCGATATCTTGATTATCCATACACAGTAAGTTCCCCAACTGATTGAATATCTGAACCGACTTTTCATAGGTTGGTTGGTTTCCATAACAAGTCCAAAACCACTTCTTGAAAAATTGAACATTTTGATATGCACATGAGGAATAAAACTTTTTCTTATGATGAACATGGTATGGACAGCGATGTTTCGGAAAATCATAAGCATCAAATAGAGAAAAATGTCTAAGTTTTTCCATATCAATTATAGGTACAACAGAGTCAATGAGATCATCAAGCCATTTTTTCTTTCGTTCACCTTGAACGTAAAAGTAACATGCATTTTTTACCAAAATATCTAGATTTTCTTTCAATGATTCATATGGTTGCACACCAGATGTCCATGAAATTGAATGTTGAAGTCCACAATGATCAACACTTTTTTGCATTACTGCAACATCAATTTGATCTGTAGGTGGTTCGAATAACCAATGTTCACATTGCACACGTTTATATGGATTGACTCTAACAGAAATATCACTAGCACAAAGTTCTTTTATCACAAATCTGCCATCAGGCATCTCGAAACCCAGAAAATCAATTATTAGTTCCATTATTGCGGTTTGTTAGCTTTGAACAATGACTTAGTAAATATTAATGTGATTTCATGACACGCTTCTTCATAATCTTTGCGATCATTAAAGTTTAATAATAATTCTTTCCAATGAGACAGTTGTAAGTTGATTTCTTTCCTTCGAATAGCCAATTCTTTGTCTCTTTCCTCATTCGCTTTCCTAAAGTAATAGGAATCTGGGATAGCGTCATTGTCGTTGTCGCCGTAGTCATCAAAAATATCACTTTCGCTGCTTATATCCTCAAACTCAATTTGGGCCTCATGGTCACACTCATCCGTGCATACGTGAAGTCTGTAAAAATTAACAATTAAATATTAATAGTTAAGTTATTAGAAAAATAATAGTTTTTAAAATAATAATTCTTACATACTTTGAACCGTGAGGACCCATTTTTTATGATTTCCTAAGTATACGTAATTGTAGTTTTTCCGTTTTTTCACTAATTTTAAATAGATTCTTCTCTAACTTTCTTTTTTCAGCACAGTCTGGACACGATACTTCTCGCGCACTTTCAATAATTTCAATATTTTTGTCAAATGCAATTACGTCATTGATAAATTTCCCAATATCCTCAGGAGGTATGTCACCAAATGACGATTCAATAATATCGTCAAGATTATCAGTGTACGGCCGGTTATGTAAGAGAAAAATTCTTTCACTTTCACTGAATTTATTATCCATTTGCACAAGCTGTTAACTAGAACGTTTCTCGATGTAGACTGACTGCTGCTGCAAGCTCTCGAGCTCAGCGCTCAGCTCATTTCCCCCACTCTAGCTCAAAACAAGATCAAACCTGTTAGATGACGTCATCTACTACGCAGTTAAAAATAAACAAAGGAAAGTTTTTTCTCGGAACTAGATGAGTCATCATCTAAAAATAAAAATTCTACTACGCAGTTAAAAAATAAAAAAGAGGGGAGAGAAGACGCCATCTCACGTCTAACGCGAGCTCACGAATGGATGACATAAGCTCAGAATAATCCCAATTAGCATCAAATGACTGGCAATAGGTCCTAGATAAGCTCAAAATGATCTCAATTAGCATCAAATGGCTGACAAGTGCTCAAAAAGGGCCTAGATAACCTCGAATGACGTCAATTAGCATCAAATAGCTCAAATCGACTGCCAGTAACTTACCAGTTGCCGGTACAACAGTTTAGCATGGACACGAACCCACAATCTGTTTTATCGGGCCGGTGAACTCCCCCTACTCATCTACTCTCCTTCTCTCTTCTGACTGGATAGCAGTGGGAGGGGCACCAGACCTGGTATTTTGCCGTTGTGGTTGATTCATATTGCCACTAGGTTGTGCTGCTAGTGGGTTCATCACATGATTGTGCACGCGGGTGTCGTGTGTGCTGGCGGGCCTCGCGTTGCGTCTAGAACTCGTGGTAGGGGTTACAGCTGGTATTGCGCTGAGCTCTGGCAATGTTGCAGGTACAGCTGGGCCACCATGTGGGGAAGACGGACGAATCGGGTCAGTTCCGGCAAATCTATCGAACTTATCCGATAACCGCTGCTATCAGCGTTCCATTTTCTCCTCAATCATACACAGTGCTTCTACGAGTGTCGCCCCTGTGACGTATGCATTCATGCCGTCAGGATATTCAGGCACCTCCTGGCCAACTGGGATCAACTCATCTTTACTGAGACTCCAGGGTGCCTCGAAATCCCCGTCCTCGCGTCGCAATAGCCGTTGAAAATGATCCTGAATTACCTCGCGGGTACCTGCTGGATTCACTTGCTGCAGTAACAGGTATCGACGAATCTCCGCGTCGGTCAAATTAGCCGGCCGCGCGTCTATATCACGAGCAATCTCGTCTCGAGTCGGATCCCAGGGTATATTCAGAACCCCAAGAGCCCGTTTATGATAACGGTTTAAACGATCGCGTCGTTTATTTCTTCCACCGTCGGTTGATAAACCCAAACCAAATAAAATCATACGGATTTCGTCTTCCGGTCGCATCAACATCCAAGTGAGCTCAGATTCTGGCACTGAAGTAGAGGATTCGTGTGATTCAACACCCCGGTCCGTCCGTGACGCTTTCCTGCGCCCCCGGCCACTCCTATACCCAGGGTCAGTCGCATGGGCAAGTGAGGTGTTTTCACCCACGATCTCTACTTCCCGGCCAGATCGGTTCACTCGATTTGATATGAACGTCGGTATCATATGTTGGGGTGCAAGTCCACGACTGTTTTCGAGTTTTGTGCCCGAAATATCGTCATCGGTTCCACTCACGTGTGAATCCCGTTTCTCATCGTCGTTCGCGTTATCATTATTGTTCGCACCACCATCAATGACTGTGTTATCATCGCCAACCACGTCTTTATTATTCAGGGTGGTTTCATTGTCCGTAGCGCCACCACGTATACGTATCAACGACATTAATTTAATAAACCGGTCCGATTCGGCGAACATTTCTTCCCACAAATTCATTTCGAGTATATATATATATATATATATATATATATATATATATATATATATATATATATATATATATATATGTAAATCAGGTACAATAAATGTATATATAAATTAATTTTATAATCAATGTAAATATAAATAAATTTTTTAATTTTTACTTTATCCGCAAATTAATTTTTATTCAACTCATTTCTCCGTGGAAACTCGCAAATGTTTTTTTTATTTTTTTATTTTTACACAAAAATTTTTAATTTTCAAATTAATGACCCCCTGGCCCCACGTTGGGCGCCGTATAACAAATACTGTTTTGAAAATCCGCGATGGAGACGCGAATAACCCCAGTATCGTATGCGGTCACCTACGTGTGTAAAAGAAAAATTATAAATTTAAAGTTCGGAAAATGAAAATAATAATAAATGTGACTTTAATTAATATTTAAATTGAAATAAAATAATAATGTTATTAAATTATAAATAAACAAAATAAAGGTGTGCCTGAACCAGCTTTTCAGGCTGGGTTAGTGCACGTAGGCGCCAGACCGTTTATATAAAACGGACAAAAATAATTTATCAGGGGGAAAATTTGCGAGGAATAATCCGAGCGAGCAGCTTGTTCGAAGCGGATAACAATCGAATGAAATTGAAACGAGAAATAATTAGAAAATAAGCACAATTAATTATATAGAAAATAATAAAATAAGTTAAATACAGTAGGAAAAAGACCCAGGAAAAATAAATATTAAGTATTTTCCCGAAAATTGTTGGCTTTAATTATTTATATAAGATACCAGAATCTTCGGTACAATAGTTTAATTATAAATAAAAATTATAATCATTTATAAACTCCTGAGGGTAGCATCTATATAATTCTAAAAATCTAAATTTAAATACAATGTTTGAATCAATAATAATAACCAATACACCATAATAATTCTCCTTACACAGAATAAACAGCCAATTTATCAAAATTACTTAATAAAAATAAATAATCACAATAATTATCCGGGTTACCCCTTTACAATTTATAGGGGGAGAAAGATACGGCTTACCCTCACTCTCATTCACCAAATTTTCAAAATTATGCTTTAAATAATATAAACTTCTTCATAATAATAATTAGTGCTCTGTCAATAATCATGTATAACCAAAAAAATGTAATATAAATTAGTCGACCGCTGGGGTAAATAATGAATGTAAATTACACATAGAAAAGAAAAAGGAATAATAATATTTCGGGTATAATAATTTAAATAATAATGACAATAATCTTAAATAATAATAATTCCAGATTTAATAATTATTATTATCGTCCAGGAATGTTTTTCTGAACGATTACGTCGTCGCCTCAGGAATTTTCTTTCCAGAGCCGGCGTATAGCTATAGATACAAGTATATATATATATATATATATATATATATATATATATATATATATATATATATATATATATATATATATATATATATATATATATATATATATATATATATTGTGACATTTGAGATTGTCCGGTCCTCGGCGGATCCCACGCGTTAGATTAACTTTAGTTATTAATTCAATTTTCTTTCTTGTTTGAGTAAATGATATTACTAATAATGAGGACCTGCGAGGCACACGGGAGTGATGGGAAGTCTCAGGTAACGTAACGCGGCTATTAACAGGCTTCCAGCAACGATCCCCGAAGACTCTGGTAGGTGGAGATTAATTATTGTTAAGTTAAGCTAGCCATTAAGATTTAGTCATTAAGTAGCCAGACAAACTTCCATCTCGCTCACCGGAAGTGGACCACGATCATCGAGTGAGACAAGCCGCAATCAATCCCAGAAGACCCGCGGATAAGGCAATGGGAAACTCGCAGCAAAACCAACGATCGTCCGCCTGTAAGCCACGAGCAGTTCGAGTTTCCAACGCGAGAGCACGCGCGCCATCAATCCGAGCCATGGACTCGAAGGTTCACTATGGAACAATTTATGGTACCGCTGGCGCCATCTCTGAGGCAGCAGCTGAACTGGGCAATAGAGTGGGGAGTCGCGCGTGAGATCCATGTGATCGGAGGTGTTGCAGCCATCTTTGCTGGATGCCTGTTGCGTATAACACGTGTTGTTGAAAGTTTTCTTTTTCTGTGGATTATACCAGCTATTAAAGTACGGTTACTTCTTTATTAATTAGTTGCAAATAAACTAATTTGAGTGCCGCGAAGGCAATATATTGTGGTATAGCCTCAGCAATAAATATTTAAGTGCCGCGAAGGCAAGTTGTCTGTTAAAACAGAACCAAATAAATTAAGTTGAGACAAAGAGTCGCCGTCGAACCGCGTGTGTCTCGTAGCTGACCTTGGGATTGTTCACTTGCCGCAGCCGGGGAAGGAGTTAGAAGGCCCTGCCGAGAAACACCGAGAGCTGGACAACAATCAACATCCCCTCGTCGACCGCCGAAAAGGGTGAGTGGAAGTTTGTACTGCGCTTATCGGTCATTTCAATACCCCGTATTTGTGGTGGTTGATGTTTTTTTTTTGTATTATCGATTATTATAATTATTATTTGAATTTTTTTTGTTGACTGTGCATTTTGGTGAGTTGTGAAGCCAGAGTCCTCGTGCGTCGCGTGGTCGTCACGGGTGAATAATTTCGCGGGTAATTTTTAGTTGTTTACCGCAACTTAATTTTTTTTTACGTTGTATCCGATTGCGCTCGCGTATTTAAGTTTTTTTTTGTTCTTGTTTTTTTTGAGTGCGTTTGCCGTCGCTGCGGGGTGTGACGCGGGTATGAGATTATTTATTCCTTAGAAGAAATCCGTGGGAAATTTCTTTTTTTTTCTTTTTGAATAAAAATCAGTCGCGATTCCGAGTTTGTATTATTATTATTTTTTTTATTATTAGTATTATTTTTTTTGTGTATTGTTTTTTTTATTATTATTTTTTTTGCTCAACTCATGGAATACTGGTGCGTTTGTTAGATGTAAAATAAGTTCGTTACAAAACAAAAAAAAAAAAGGACAAAACAATACTTGTAGTGCTTATTGGCAGTTAAACTTATAATTTTGTTTGGTTTGTTGTTGTTGATTGCGTGCAACAATAGTTTCGCGCCTTGACAAATTATTTCGAAGAAGTAATACATAAGTTTGAGCGAATCTCTGAGCAGTAATTATATTGGAATGCGCGTGGTATGATCAGTGTGCCGCGTGGTATGATGATGTAGTAAATTGTATATTACGGTGAAATGCGAACGATGTATTGATGATACTGTTGAGAGCTGCGTAAACATTTTGTTTTGTTGATTAAAGTGTTTAACCAGAATTTTTCTTGTTAACATAAAATTTCTTTTGTTTATTAAATAATTGCCTTGATAGTAATAGCCGGTAAGATACCCAAACCCAACTCCTCCCGCCGTCCAGGAAGCTCGTTTTCCCTGAACCCTCCACACTAGTAAATTTCCGCGTCGTGAGTTTGGTAATTCTCTCCAAAAATTACCTGGCGTCCAACGGGAACTGCAGGTAAGCCATAATTTAATTGCACAGAGAATTCTCGCTGGTTAGATTCCCAGCCGGGAATATCTCGTGACAATATATATATATATATGTATATATGTATATATATCTATTAGGGTGGTCCTTATTTTGGACATATTTGAATTTTTATGCTCCCAGAGGCTTATGTGGTTCGAAATGAATAAAGAAAAAATCCTCAAAGTTTCAGGTCTCTATCTTAATTTTAACCCGTGCCGCACAGCGATGTAAGTTTCCCATTTAAATAACACGGGGTTTTTGGCATTGAACAATTAATTTTTTATTCCGGCTAAAGTAATTGTTCGAAAAATTTGAAACTCTGTAGACTTTATCCTTATATTACCAGCTGCTCCTCAGAATTTTTACAGATTTTCAGCTACTATAAATTTGGGGGTACAGCATGATGAAAAAAGAGAAAAAAATTTTTTTTTTTATATTTAGCTAAAATTTTTCCAAATAACATATGAAATCACAAGATGCAGCCTTATCAGAAGTTCTTACTTTTTTTTATTCTCGCACTTGAGTGGGTGAACGGTATATTTTTGTTGCACTAATACAGTAATCAGGATCATTGCATTAGTGTGCAGTAAAGTGTTCCTTAAAAGGATTCTTTTAATTTATTACGATCACTTCACAAACGGCTTCAATTACGATAGAAAAAAATTCCTTTAAAAACTTCGAGCTCTTAATTCCAACGGGACCACGTGCCGCAAATTTTGTTTTCGTGATTTTTACAATTTATTTATGAAATAAATCGATTTTATTAATAATTTATTATAGTTAGAAAATTGTAAATAAATAATTATTTCGATATTATAATACACAAAACTATCAACCTTTTGTTTATTATTTATAGCTCAAAACAAATAATAAACTTAAAGGTGAGCAGCTTATGTAAGCAAATATTGAAAGAAATTTAATTTATTGATAATATTCATTGAATGTTAAACTAAGGCATAATATGGTTAGTGGCATAGATATACTGATCTCAGATATCAATTGGATGCATTATGTATTTATGAAAAAGACACAAAGTCCAATAACATAAAAAATAAAATTTCTTGAAAAAATCACAAAAAAAATTTTGCGATAACTCTTCCCGTTAGAATTGAGAGCTTAAACTTCAAGGGAATTTTTTCTGTTGTAATTGAAACTATTTTGAGAGGTAATCGTAATAAATTCGAAAAATCCTTTTAAGATACACTCTACTGCTCATTAACGCACTATTGTCTTATTTAGCGAATTGCGATTTAATTTTTTGCAAATATTCGTTTGGTCATAAGAAAAACTCGTCCAAAGCTCCTGATTACTGTATTAGTGCAACAAAGATATGCCGTTCACTTGTGCACAATGCATTCAATTGATATCAGAGATCGGTATACCTATGCCGTATTTCTTAGTTTAACATTTAGTAAATATAATCAATAAAATGAATTTCTTTTAATATTTGCTTAAATAAGTTCGTCACCTTTAAGTTTATTATTTGTTTTAAGCATGAAATAATAAACAAAATGTTAGAAGTTTTGTTTATCATAATATCGAAATAATTATTTATTTACAATTTTCTTACTATAATAAATAATTAACAAAATAAATCTCTTTGATAAATAAATATCATAAACTTAAAAAATCACAAAAACAAAATTTTCGGCACGTTGTCCCGTTGGCATTAAGAGCCCAAACTTTGAGGGAATTTTTTTCTGTCGTAATTGAAATCGTTTGTGAGGTGATCGTAATAAATTCAAAAAATCCTTTTAAGGAACACTTGACTGCACACTAATGCAAAGTTCCTGATTACTGTATTAGTGCAACAAAGATATACCGTTCACCCACTTAGGTGCGAGAATGAAAAAAAGTAAAAACTTCTGATAAGGATGCAGACTGATTTGATATGCTATTTAAAAAAAATTTTAGCTAAAAAAAAAAAAAATTATTTTTTTCTTTTTTTTCATCATGCAGTATCCCCAAAATTATAGTAAGTGAAAATCTGTAAAAATTCTGAGGGGTAGCTGCTGATATAAGGATAAAGTCTACAGAGTTTAAAATTTTTCGAACAATTACTTTAGCCGGAATAAAAAATTAATTGTTCAATGCCAAAAACCCCGTGTTATTCAAATGGGAAACTTACATCGCTGTGCGGCACGGTTTTAAATTGGGATAGAAACCTGAAACTTTGAGGATATTTTTTTTATTTATTTCGAACCACATAAGCCTCTGGGAGCATTAAAATTCGAAAATTTCCAAAATAAGGACCCCCCTAATGTATATGTACCATTCAGGGGAAAAGAACTACAGAATTAATTAAATTATTTACGGGGGTGTGATGCACACACGTGAATTTTACGTCGCGAATACCAACAATTCCCGGGGAGGTTATCAGTGACAATGCATGGAAAGAGAACACGAGAGTACTTATGCCAGGTCATGTGTTTAAGTGTTAAATAATTGTTAAGTTGAAGTTTGTGTTCGGCAGATTCAAATAACTCAGCTAATTCCTTCAATTCATTGTTGGCACCAACAAAATTTGCGCCGTTATCGAAATGAATTGGAGCGAACAATCCTCGTCTTCCAATGAATCGTCGTAGAACTCCTAAAAAACTCTGTCGTGAGGTCACTAACAGCTTTAACGTGAATCGCCTTTGTTGCAAGACAAATAAAAATCGCTACATATATTTTTATTTTATTCTCATTACGAAATTTTTTCTCCTCTATGAAGAACGGGACACAGTAATCAACTCCTGTATGAATAAATGCTCGACCCATAGTTATTCGTTTTTTCGGTAAATTGCCCATTATGTAATTAACAGGAACGGGCTTGACTCTAGCACAACGCACGCATTGACGTATGATTTTCCTTGTTTGATTCTTACCATCAATAGGCCAATAATTTAAATGTAGATTGTTCAGAGTTAATTGTACTCCACAGTGTAAACCATTTATATGTTCACGTTGAATAATTAAATCAGTTATTTTATGTGGTTTTAGTAATAACATGGGATGTCGTTGATTAAAAGTTAATTCAGATTGTTGAATTCTCCCTCCTACTCTAAGAATTCCTCTTTCATCAATAAATGGTCTCAAGCATAAAATTTTACTTTTTGTTTATAACGGTAATTTTTGTTAAATGCATGGGATCTCTTTCGAAAACGCTTGTTGTTGTACTTATTTTAGTATAATAATAGATGCGTCTTGAAGTTCTGAAATTTTGATACCACCTTTATTTTTATTTGACATTTTAAATCGAAGACAGAGTGCAATAATGCGTTGTAATTTAGAACATGATGAATATCGATGAAGGATATCGTCGTCTATTGTTCTTGTTATTAAGCAAGTAGTTTCTCTGAGCTCAGGTAACTCAGTTGACTCTACATCTCGAATTAAAGGTTGGCTAGGCCATTCTTCTTCTCCCCCGGATAGCCAAACTGGCCCTTTTCTCCATATAGTTGCTTGGGCAAGCTCCCCAGGTAGCATACCTCGAGATAATAGATCAGCTGGATTGTCATGCGTACGTACATGCCTCTAATTTGTGGAATCTGTTTTAGATTGTATTTCAGATACCCGATTAGCCACTTAGGTTTTAAGCATGTGCGGCGATTTACGAATCCAATGAAGAGTTATCATAGAATCCGTCCGAAATATTGATTCGTTTATATGGATGTCGATAGATGATTTCACCTTTGAATATAGATTTGCTAAAAGTAATGCGGCGCACAGTTATAATTTTGGGATAGTTTGAGCAGTTTTGATAGGTGCAACTCTTGATTTAGCACAAAATAATCCAATCTTTACGTTACCGTTTTTATTTGTTGATCTTAAATATATGCAAGCTCCGTAAGCCGTTTCACTTGCATCACAGAAACCATGTAGTTGAATTTTAACTGGTTCATTATACAATAATTGACGATCAAATGATATATCGTTAAATGTTGATAACTGATCAATAAATAAATCCCAAGCTGTTTGAATTCCCATTGGTACTGATTCATCTCAGTCTATTTTAAATTTCCAAATTTCTTGTATTAATATTTTTATAGTAACTATTACTGGATTTAAAAGACCTAGGGGATCAAATATTTTAGAGATTTCAGAAAATATAAATCTCTTCGTAGTCGAAGATAATTTGAAAATAGGCTTGACAATGTAGATTATTTCATCTTGTTGTGAGCCCCAATATATACCTAAAGTTTTTAGGGTTGGGTCGTTTTAGTCTTGTACTTGCGTGATTATACTACAGTCAGGTAAGTCCTGTAACACCTTAGTTGAATTGGATGCGCATTGTCTAAGATTGAAACCACCAGCTTTGAGAAGTGCTATAACTTCGTCCCTTAGTTGAATTGCTCTTTCAATTGTTTTGTCTCCGTCTATGTAGTCATCTACACAAAGACGTCTCTTCAGGCTAGCAGCTGCTCTTGGATATCGATGTTTTTTGTCTTCATATAATTGATCTATAGATCTCATAGCGATAAATAACGCCGGACCGAGTCCGAAAGTGTCAGTGGTTAATCGATAAGTTGAAATTGTTCCATCTTGTTCTCTCCACAAGATTCGCTAATATTTTTGATCTTTTTCTATTATTAGAACTTTTCGGAACATTTTTTCAATGTCTACAGTTATTAAATATCAGGGGTGCTGATTGAATCACGGCTGTGATTCAATCAAGTAAAATTCATGAACAAAATACATTTAGTTCAATGACCAAAACTTAGACAGTTGAAGAAAACCTTTTGTGAAGACCGACCGTATGACGATACTATACCCAATCGGCTTAGGACACTATCTTTTCGTTCCGATCTTAAAAAAATTCAGTCTGTTGTTTTAAGCCGATGAGTAAAAATCTTCGTGTTCAATCGGGTCAACGAAAAGACGTGAGTGGAAAGGTGTGAATTTTATCCCCACCACATCATGACTTGAACTGAACGAAATACTTATGTTAGGAATAACTCAAAACAACCTTTGAATTAAACTTCTGAACAAAACCTCGTGAGTAAAACGTTTAGTTCACGGCGTTTGAATCATTCAACTGCACGAGCCAGTGTTCCGCTAGATGGTGCTAATAATAATATTGACATGAATAGTGTTATTCAAAAAATGACCATTCAATAAAATATGCTTATGAAGCTTCTGAATATTATTCAGAAAGGGGCATTGGAAGGAGACGCTTAAGATGGGAGAAAGGGGTAATTTAAGCTATTTGTAAAGTTAAAAATACAAACTAGTTGAAACTGCCCGTAAGAAAATTATTGTATAAAATTTAATAAAATTTTAGTAAAATCTTATTATACCTCAGCACAAGTATTTTCCAGTCGATGCGCACAAGAAAATGATCAAGGATCATTTTTTCAGTGGATAAAGATCAATTTTAAAACATTTTTTTTTTTAAATACTAGAAAAAAAATAAGGAAAAAAGTTGACATAAATTTGGAGGGTGATCATTTTTTTTTTATACAAAAATTAGATGTAAAATGAAATATTTCATAAACTATTGAGAAGTTATCGAGACAAACTAGTATCATTGTTTTTAAGATTTAATAACGAACAAAATGAATTCTGAACGAAGTCTCTACGACAAATAGTTGCTGTGATAAAAATTATTGAAGCGCGAAAGCCGAAAAAGCGCGTCGTTTTGTCCGCGCCCGGATAAACAAAAGAGTGTAACTCGGCAGCAAATCGATGATTTTACAATTTTTTTTTTTATTCCCTTAGTAAATAATATATCAACCATAAAAAAAAATTGGTAACTTCCAACAAAATTTTTTCGAATTTTAAATTTAAAAAAAGTGAAAATCACTTTTTGTTAAATAAAAAATTGAAAAAATAAAAAATAAATAAAATGAGCTAATAGATAACTTTCTTCGAACCATTACCCAAACAATTACGGGTCAGTACAGTTAAAAAAATTTTTTTTTTCATAAAAAAACACGAAAAGTTTTTGAAACGTATCAACAATTAAAAAAAAATTTATATGCTTTTTTTCGATACGACAGAAATTCATCTCGCGAAATTCTGAATCGAATGGTATATAGGAATTTTGGTCGTTTTTTTGAAATTTTTGTTTTATAATTTTCAGTACAAGAACTTTTCTACAATGCAGGTATCAAAAGATTGTAAATTTTCTGAATCGGAAAAATAACTCATCGTGAAGAGAACTTTTTTACAAATTTGTTAACTAATTTATTATAAATAATGACGAAAACTTTTTTAAAAAAAGTCCTCTACACGATAAGTTATTTTTCCGATTCAGAAAATTTGCAATCTTTTCATACCTATATTGTACGAACGATTTTTTTAATTTGTTAATTAATTTTTTACAAACAAAAAAAAAAAAAGATTGCAATTTGTCCGCGGGGATACGCACGGTCGTAATCCTTACAGGAAGACACTTCGTCTTATGCCCACTTTCTATGTCTAACAATTCCCAAAGATATCCGAAGTCGAATTTTTTCCAAGTCCCGCAGTAAGAAATTTTTTCAAGTCCTCATACTGAAAATTATAAAGGAAAATTCAATTCCGAATTTCGCGAGATGAATTTCTGTCGTATCAAAAAAATTTTTTTTTTTTTTTTAATTGTCGATAAATTTCGAAAAATTTCAAAACGCGTTTCTTTATTAAAACCAAATTTTTTTCTATCTGTCATTACCCGTAATTGTTTGGGTTATGGTTCAAACAAAATTATCAATTAGGTCATTCTATTTATTTTTCATTTTTTCATATGTTTATTTAACAAAAAGCGATTTCTACTTTTTTAAAATTTATAATTTTAAAAAATTTTTTTGGAAGTTACCCAATTTTTTTATGGTTGATATAGGATTTACTAAGAGAATAAAAAAAAAAATTTGTTAAAATATCGATTTGCTGCCGAATTACACTCTTATGGTTATCCGCGCGCGGACAAAATGACGCGCTTTTTCGTTTTTCGCGCTTTATTAATTTTTATCTCAGCAACTATTCGTCGTAGAGACGTCATTCAGAATTCATTTTGTTCGTTATTAAATCTCAAAAGTGCATTTTACAGCAATTAAAAATTTGTTTCACGAAACGAGTTTTTTCTTTCAAATCATTAACTTTATCAAAAATAAGATTCCCATAATTTTTTTTTTTAATCTTATTAACAATGCATTTGTTTGTAACAATTAAAATAAATAATTTTTAAAACATATTGTTATATAGCTTTTAATAATAAAAAACAAAAACTATAACAAAGACGAACAACCTGCAGTTACTACGTGACTGCCCAAATATCACTACTAAATTTATAAAATACTCAGAAAAAAATTATTTCTTGTGGCAAAAAATTTTAATTTGCACCAAGAAATTTTATGCATCATCAATGAGATACAAGAATTGTCTTGGGGCGAGAAAAGATTTTTTTGGTTAAGAAATAATTCCTTGCACCGAATAATTTTTTCTAGTTCTAAATAAATTTTTGTTTTCAATTGACAATGCAAAAAATTTCTTGGGGTAAGTAAAAATTTTTTTTAGGCGAGTAAAGATTTTTTATGTCAATGAATCCTTTTTTTTCTATACACACTTTTTTGGCTTTGAGAAGCGTAATCACAAAAAATAGCTTGAGAAAAAAATTTTCTTAATTTTTTGGTTTTGTTTTTTGGGTCTACGGGCCCGGTAAATTTTTTTTTCAAGCAAACGAATGCATAGGTTACTTAGGAAATTTATTCAGCTACAATTATCTTCTTTGGTTGTATCTGTACGACGATTCGTTGCTAAGATATCAGCCTTCAAATGAAAAAGGATACTTTTGTCTTCTATTACTGATATCTTAGCGACTGATACTTGCACGGTAATTTTAAGGGCAGTATTAAAAACTTGGATAAAATCCCTACAAGCTTAATTTTCGATTTTTCGAAAAAAATTTTTTTTTTCATCCTTGACAATGATTTGAAAAACGTACAAAAAAGTGATTTTTATGGTTTTTAATCAATCAACCGCTACTTTACAAATATTAATGAAAAGGTTAATGTTGCCGGGCCAAAAAAAAAAAATTCACGTCTTTATTTTATTGAAATTTCGTAGAAAAATTGCCCAAATTTTTTTTTTTAATTTTTTGTTTTTCGGAAAAAAAATTTTTAACTTCCCGCTAAGAAAATTGTAAATTTTCTAAAATTCGGGAAGTTATTGGTTTCGGTCCGATTTATGAAAATCGAATTTCCATCAGATGTCGACGTTTTCCCAACTAGAATTTTTCATAAGGGCCTGCGAGGTCCTTATCGGGTTAACTATATTTCAAATAAGGTCCCGATCAGGGTATCCTGACGAGGATTCTGATATGGATGTAACGCTTAAGACCCATGAGGTCCTTATCGGGATTGCCTTATCAGGTCCTTACCAGGATATCCTCATCACGTCCTTATCAGGATTGCCTTATCAGGTCCTTACCAGGATATCCTCATCAAATCCTTATCAGGATTACCTTATTAGTAATTATTTTTAAAAAAATATTAAATTGCAAAAAAAAAATAAGAGAATTTTAATTCGATCGAGAATGTTATCTATTGTATTGAGAGCATTAATTAGAGGAAGTAAACATATTTTTTATTGATGAAAAAATCCCGATAACTGCTGGGCTCGGACCTGCGACCTTTCGATTTAAAGTCCTCGATGCTATCCACTGGGCTGACATACACAAGGGATCTTGAAAGTGTAAATATAATATTCATTATGATGTCAAAGAATATCTGATGAAGAAGTCAAAAATCTGTGCTACAATGATTGACGTGATTTTTATATAATATTCTTTTGTACTTCTTTTAATTTTTAGCATGTAAATGAAATATTTAAAGAGATAGGATAACTTTTTTTTGAACAAGGATATCCAGATAAGGCCCTGATCAGGAACTCGTCAGGTTGACCCAATCGCAAATAACTTTTATTTTAATAGAGATATCCTGACGAGGTCCTGATCAAGAACTCGTCAGGTTGGCCCGATGGCAAATAACTTTTTTTTTAATAGAGATATCCAGATACGGTCCTGATCAGGAACTCGTCAGGTTGACCCGATGGCAAATAACTTTTTGTTGAATAAGGATATCCTGACGAGGTCCTGATCAGGAACTCGACGGGTTGACCCGATCGCAAATAACTTTTTGTTGAATAAGGATATCCTGACGAGGTCCTGATCAGGAACTCGACGGGTTGACCCGATCGCACATAACTTTTTTTTTAATAGAGATATCCAGATACGGTCCTGATCAGGAACTCGTCAGGTTGACCCGATCGCAACTAACTTTTTTTTTGAATAGGGATATCCTGACGAGGTCCTAATCAGGAACTTGTCAGGTTGATGCGATGGCAAATAACTTTTTGTTAAATAAGGATATCCTGACGAGGTCCTGATCAGGAACTTGTCAGTTTGCCCTAATAAGGCAAACCTTATATTAACCTGATAAGGTCCTTATGGCACTTCAGGCAAATCAGGAAGAAATTCTAGTCGGGTTGAGGTCCGAGGGAGCTATTCTGACTAATTTCACGATGATGTCCGAGTGTATGTATGTATGTATGTATGTACGTACGTATGTAAATACCTGTAGCTTTTGAACAGATGAACCGATTTTGAACTTTAAGGTGTCATTCGACGCGGATTGTCAATATCTTGAAGCCGAGAGTACATTGAGCTTGATCGGTAGGGCTCGTTCAGAGATATTCCAAAAATAAAGTTTTTTGAAAAATGTTTTTTTTCGATAACTTTTAATGTGCTCGATAGATTGATTCCAAAATGGACTGAGCTCTAGAGCTTTATAAGCCGCGTCGATTGCCATCTCAACCATCAAAATCGGTTACTTCGTTCAAGAGAAACCGTTGTCGAAAGAATTAAAAAAAAAATTTTTTTTATTTTTCCTGAAATATCTCAAAAACGACTCGATAAATCGAATTCAAAATTTGATCAGCTTTAGAACTTGACAAAACGCGTCGATTGCCGCCTCAACCATCAAAATCGGTTAATTCGTTCGCGAGATATCGTGGGAGAAAGAAATGCTAAAAAATGGTTTTTTACAAAACAATGGCATACAAAAGTATTTGCGAGCTCGAAGAGCTTGAAAATGTATTCACAATAGTGTTTTCGAGCTCAACGAGCTCGAAAACAGCAGGAAGTTTTGGGGCTGGCCCGCAGGGTCAACTTATAGACCGATTTTTTATTTTAAGCTACAACAGATTTCATATTCTTGTTAGGCATTAGATGATTACTTTTCAAATTTTTTCATGCCATTTTATAAACTTTATAATCTTTTTATAAACAAATGAATTAATTAAATATTTTTGAAAAATTTTTTTTCACCATATTGTTAGCGTAAGGAAATAAAAATTAAAACAAAATTTTTTTTTTTTAAAAACGCATTTATAATTTTTATTAATAAATGCGTGTTGTCAGAGAACTATAACAGATAAACGTTAGGTTCAAAATTTTTAAGAAAGCTTAACTCATACTGTATAAAAACGACTCAAAGGTCGAAAACTGTATCTGCAATAGTTGCAAAGTTACAGCAATTTGTTTGTTGACAAATTGAGTCAGTGCTTGGACTTTGTCGTACTCTAAAATCCTGATGTTTTTCAAAAAATAGAAAAAAATTTTTTTTGCCATGTTGTTGCAGGTTGCTGTTTTGGTAATTTTTAATGTTCTAGAAAAAAATTAAAATAAAAAACAAAATTGTTTATAACAAATTGTTCAACAAGTAAATTAATTGTTGACAAAAAAAATTTTTTTTTTGCCATTATATTTATAAATGCAAATTATGATTTAAAAAAAAACGATTCCTTCATTATTTATTCAAATAATCAAAATATGAAAAAAACGATTATAAACAATAATATATTGTTTTTAAGAAAAAATTTTTTTTTAAATCATCATTTCTTTACGTTAACAATATGGTGAAAAAAAATTTTTTCAAAAATACTTTATTAATCCATTTGTTTATAAAAAATTTCTACACGAATGGAAAGAAAAAATTTGAAAAGTAATCATATAATGCCTAACAAGAATATGAAATCAGTAATAGCTTAAAATTGAAAAAAAAAATGATTTAACATACATTATTAAAATTTTTAATTTTTTTGTTACTTCAAAAATTAATAATTAATGAAATAAAAATATTTTATAAGCTTTTATACCGTCATCTCGTTAAGTATGTTTGCAAAAAGGGCTCCAAGAAACAAAAAATTTATAGATAAATTATTTAAAGTTATATACGCCTTTTATGACAACACAAACCCGTAAGAAAAATGTTGATTAACAATTGAATAACTTTTTGAAAAATGATGATACAAGTTTTATTACCGCGGAATCATATTCTTTGAAGTGTTTAGATCACACCAGAACGTTTTCAAATTTTTTTATTGATATTTAATTGCATCAAAAATCATTTAAAAACTACATTCACTGGAGTGGCGGCGAGTGCATGCCGAAACTGCCGCGCAAAAGCCGATTTTCAATGTTAAATTAAAATTATAAATATTGGAGCTACAATTCGGGGAGTTAGGAACTTTTTTACTAAAATTTTCTGCTCTTTCAGAAACTTTTTTCATATTTGAGCTATCACTTATACTTTTAGAGATTTTGCCAAAAAACTGGACGGCTAATTTTTCTAACGGTTCTTTGTTAATAACAATCGTTATTTTATTTTTTCACCTAAAATCCAAAAAACGTCTTTCTCTAGAATATCCATTCCTATATCCATTCCGGATCGTTTGAGCCATCAAGCATATTTTTAGGAGACCTGTAACTATTTTTTGCAGGAAATCAACTTCTCGATTAGTCTAAAATAGAATAAAAAGACATTATTTAGGTATCTTCATTGATTCGTTTATTTACCATTTGATATGGTATTAGTCTTTTTCTTAGACTAGTACTTAAGCCTTTTTTGTGTCTATTTAGACAGTCGATCTGGAGGAGTAAACTCCGATCGTGGTCGGAGCTGACACACAAACTTCTTTTTTAAAATTTTATCATTGTTTATAAAAAATTAATTAACAAATTAAAAAAATCGTTCGTACAATATAGGTATGAAAAGATTGCAAATTTTCTGAATCGGAAAAATAACTTATCGTGTAGAGGACTTTTTTTAAAAAAGTTTTCGTCATTATTTATAATAAATTAGTTAACAAATTTGTAAAAAAGTTCTCTTCACGATGAGTTATTTTTCCGATTCAGAAAATTTACAATCTTTTGATACCTGCATTGTAGAAACGTTCTTTTTTTAAGTTTTGATGGCATTGTTTATAACAAAATGAGAAATGAGAATTGATGAAAAAGAGAATTTCAGTCGTTGGAGACAAAAAAAAAAAAAAAAAAAAAAAAACATCACAATCTGTCCTTGGGGATACGCACGGACTTAATCCTTTAGAGAAAGACACTACGTCTTTTGACCACTTTCTCTCTCTAGCAATTCCCGAAGATATCCGAAGTCGAATTTTTTCTAAGTTCCACGGCAAGAAATTTTTATAAGTTCTTGTACTGAAAATTATAAAACAAAAATTTCAAAAAAACGACCAAAATTCCTATATACCATTCGATTCAGAATTTCGGGAGATGAATTTCTGTCGTATCAAAAAAAAGCATATAAATTTTTTTTTAATTGTTGATACGTTTCAAAAACTTTTCGTGTTTTTTTATGAAAAAAAAAATTTTTTTAACTGTACTGACCCGTAATTGTTTGGGTAATGGTTCGAAGAAAGTTATCTATTAGCTCATTTTATTTATTTTTTATTTTTTCAATTTTTTATTTAACAAAAAGTGATTTTCACTTTTTTTAAATTTAAAATTCGAAAAAATTTTGTTGGAAGTTACCAATTTTTTTTTATGGTTGATATATTATTTACTAAGGGAATAAAAAAAAAAATTGTAAAATCATCGATTTGCTGCCGAGTTACACTCTTTTGATTATCCGGGCGCGGACAAAACGACGCGCTTTTTCGGCTTTCGCGCTTCAATAATTTTTATCACAGCAACTATTTGTCGTAGAGACTTCGTTCAGAATTCATTTTGTTCGTTATTAAATCTTAAAAACAATGATACTAGTTTGTCTCGATAACTTCTCAATAGTTTATGAAATATTTCATTTTACATCTAATTTTTGTATAAAAAAAAAATGATCACCCTCCAAATTTATGTCAACTTTTTTCCTTATTTTTTTTCTAGTATTTTGCAAAAAAAAAAAAAATATGTATATCCGTTTACGAAATGCACTATTTGTTTATAAAAAATAGTCGTGCAGGGTTTTCTGTAGATAATTTTTTTTCATTATTAATATTAATATTAATTAAAATTTCAAAACGTTCCAAATTTTTCTACCTCAGCATTTGTTTAAGCTGAATGTACCATATTTTATTTTCTTATGAAATCCAAAAGAAAAGAGAGTCAAAAAAGTAGTTTGAAAACAAATCAATAATGTCAAAAATTATTAAATTCAAAGAGTTCTAAGAAATTGAGAATTAATTATATCGACTCATGTACGGTTGTATGAATTTTTCTTGTGACATATATTAAAATATGATATTACTAATAGCACCATCTAGCGGGACTACATTTCATGGAGTTGAATGATTCAATGCTATGAGTGGCAGTATTATTCAGACAGTTTTGTTCATGAGTTTAAATCAGTGAGGTTTTCTTCAAGAGTAGGCCTCAAGAGTTTTTGAATTGTATATAGTGTGAACAGCGTAAATGCTAGGTATAGTATTCATGAATAGAGCGGTGTCTTCGAAGCTGTGGTCAGTTCACTCATATAGTTAAGTATTTAAGTTTGTGGATTTTAGGATCAGAGCCCAGGTAGTTTTCTAGCTATACATTATACTCAATTCGGTTCTATAGTTCGTTTGGCGCCTAAAGTATAGTTCAGTTCAAAGTCGTTGCCAACATAGAGCCAACTATTTAGTTCAATGAATAAAAATGAATTTGAGTAAAACTTTTGTTCAGCACCCCTGTTAAATATTCAGGTATACGAAACCATAGGACGTAAGACAAAAGATTATCTTGTATAACAGGCCCTACCTCCAGTGCATCGTTGAGAGAGACACCTGTACTGGACGCAGCAGAGCCGTCAAAGACCACGCGTACCTTTGCTGTTTGACTTGAATTTTTGATTACGGCATGATGAGGTAGATAAAAACCGTCTTCCGGTTCCCCTTTGATTTTGATCATATGTCCTAATTCGATATATTCAGCAATGACCGCCTTATATCGTACGTAAAGATTAGGTTCCTTTTTAAATCGTTTTTCGATACTTAAAAATCTTTTTAAAGCCATGCTACGTGATGACCTAAGTTGTGCTTTCTTTTCCTTGAAAGGAAGTGCTACTACATACCTGCCTTCTGCATCACGAGTAACATGTTTTTTGTAATGTTCTTCACATATCGCTTCGCCTTTAGATAAGTGTTTGATATTGGTAACTTCTTCGATTTCCCAGAAACTCTCTAGATTATTTTGAATTGTCGTTAAATTGCATTTTGAAAAATTGTTGAATAATTCTGGTATCGTTCCACCTATTATTCATCCAGCAAGGATCTTCTGCAGGTATAAGTCTGGATAAGGTGATTGACATAGTCTTATTTGTCCAACACAAAGAAGGGAAAAAGATATACCTGCACCGAGCAGTAATTGTACTGGAGCTGGCTTGTGAAATTCTGGGTCAGCTAAATTGATGTTTGCGGCAATGTTGATGTTTTGACGATTGATTTGTTGATCTAGAGTTGGTGTTATTTTTGGTACGATTAAAAAATCGATAGTTTTCTTATATTTGTTATTATTGGAATAGATAGTTGTAGTAATCCATTGATTAGCTACAGTAGATAATTCATTTAATGCACCGATAGGTACATGACACTTTTTCTGTGGTCATTTTAATACTGATACAAGATCACTTGAAATAAAATTAGTACAAAAACCAGTATCGATAATTGCTCTACAAAATATTTTTCATTTATTCTTGTCGAAGATATGGAATGAGGCCGTCGGAATGATGTAATTTGTTAGGGTTTCAATGTTTAATGACTTAATTATACCTGAGTGTAGTCACAAAGCATCATTGTGAACTGCAGGCGTTTTGTTTATATGAAGAAAGGTTTGATGTTTCTGATTGCAATGTCGACAATTACTTTCTTTACAATCATAATATAGATGACCTTTACCTAAGCAGTTGTAGCACATACCTGTCGTTTTTGTTAATTGAATTCTTTGTTCTATGGGTGATGAGATGAAGATTTTGCATTTATAAACTGTGTGTGAGTCGTTACTGATGGGACATGGATACGTGTTCTAATTAGCTGTGGCTGCTGTTGGACTAGACGTAGATATTGATAGATTTTGTTGATCATTGTTGTTAAAATTATTAACCTTATTAGTAGTCACAAATGACTTACTGTTTGGTTGACTTTGATGCTTACCATTTGGTTTGAAATCGCGATTATATTGTTGTGGGTTTTCTTTTGACTCAGGTGTATATTCTGAACAATTACCACGTTTTTCCAAGAATTCAATCAACGAAGTACATTTTGGCATTTTGTTATCGGATAGCGTAGTTTCCCACTGAATTTTAGTGTGATTGTTAATTTTAGTGAGTACAATATATAAAATACACCCGTTGCATTCTTCTACCTGCTCTCCCAAGGATTTAAGGGCACGTAAATGTTGCCTGAAGATATCGATCAGGTCATTTAATGCTTCCGGAGTGTCCTTTTGTAATCGAGGACAACTGTTGAAAATTGACCAGTGCTTCAGTATAGCTTTACGTGTGTTATCGTATTTCTTTTGTAAAATATTCCAGGCTATCTTGTAATTAGTTTCCGTTGGTTCGATTGCTTCTATTGCACGAGCTGCTATTCCGGTTCAAATATTTTGTAAATATGTTATTTTATCTACTCCCGCAATAGAGTCGTTATTACCGATTCGAGATAAAAACATATCTCGACATGATTGCCATTTTTTAATACTACCATCGGATTTAGGAATGGATATTTCTGGAAGTCGAATGTGTGGCTTCATAATTGCCACTTGAGCATTATTTTGAGAAGGGTTGTTGTTGCATTGAACGGATAAAGTTTGTTGCTGATCACGAACGTTTTTTGTCAACTTTAGCTGTACGATCGTGCATAATCTTGCGCGCTGATGCGATTGTATTGTAATAATACTCTTCAATTTCAATTACTTCTTTATTGTGATCTTCTGTGTTGTCTTTATCATGTTCGAGTAAATCTTCGTGTATCGCGTAAATTGAATTAAAACTGTCATTAAGGGCTTCAACTCCGGTTTGAATCTGCTCGATGTTAGTAGATTCGTTTGAATTTGTAATAAATGTATTTAATCGCGTGATTCTACTTTTGATGTCTCCGCGACGACGTTTTAAGTTTGTGACTTCTTTATTTGTCATGTTAATGGGTGTTTGTTTTACAGGAGAATGAGTAAGGTTTATATAAAGTTCGAAGAATTAAGAATATTGGAATTGGCGATAAACAGAATGAATCTTACCTTGAACGATTTGTTGATGTTAGATGTTTTTGATGATGAAGTCTCATAAATGCCTTGATGATGTTGGAGTTGAATGGAAGACCTCTTTTTGTCGATTGTAAATCTTCAATTGATGATTTTTAACTTGTTATACAACACTCACTTCACAAATGTTATTTTTATAAATGTTTTTAAGAAATTAGTTTTTTATATTGAGATTAATTAAATGGATTTATTAAATCCGGCTCGAAGGACCATGTTTTTTTTCCCGTACTACGAACTAATGGAGTTAGGGTATTTGTAAATAAATTGTGTGTTTGAATTTCACTTAAAAATAACTATTATATTTTAAATTGTTAAAAACACACTTTGTTGAATTGTATGATTATAAATTGTTACACTCGAACTTATTGATACTACGTTAATAGACTTAACTACTTGATATACTTGTTTGTGATATATAGATATACAGATATGACTAGATAGATATATAGATATAGATAGATAGATCAATGGATAGTCGAAAACCGGCGACTTCCAGTTCTCAGTTAGAACAGTCTCGATTTTTCACTTAAGTTTTTCGACAGCGATTCTCAGCGTACTTAGTTAAGATAGGAAAGGGCAGAAAAGGTGTGGTTGCTTTTATTTAAGTAAAATTATTGGTCCTGTACTCTTATGGAAGTATGAAGGAGAACCTTAAAGATTGTACGAAAATATTCGTAGAATTAAAAAAAAAGTGTCAGATGTTCTCCAAATGTTGTTTAAAATTAAGAAAGTTTGAAGTAAAAATATCTAAATTGTTTTATTGGGGATTAAAAAAGATGCATTTGAAGTGAGAAAAAATTCAAGGGTTTTTCTAATCTTAGACGACAATGCAGAAAATAGAAATATAAGCACGGTACAAGGTCGTCTTATGGCCATAAATCATCATAGAAAGGTTGAAAGTAAATGAAAAAATAAACCTCAATATTTATAAATATTGTTTAAAATAATGTTAAACGCTACACATTTAAAAACGAAAATTTTGAAAAAAGAAACGTCCCGATCAGTCGAATTTTGAAAAAGTTATAGCTATTTGAAATAAAAAAAGCTATTTTTTTCAAAAATTTATAACTTTTTTTTGGTTGGGTCAAAAAATTTGAAAAAATTATGAGAAACGTGCTTGATGGGGTAGAAAACGAGAAAAAATTTTCAGCAAAATCTAGAGGGGTTGGGTTCAAAAGTGCTCGATTTGGCGTGGAATGCCCCACATATAATTTTACTTAATCTGAATTTCAAATTTTAATTAAAATAAGAAGTTTAATTAACCAAGAGGATTTCTAAATTTACCGATGTAGTCGCCGTTATTGATGATGACGCCATGATGTTGAAAAAGAATGCCGTCTCAGCTCCCGTGTTGGTGAAATGCTGTTGTCGACTATTTCCCGTTGATGATATGAGAAAACGAAATTTCACAATTAATTACGTGGTCGTCAGACTCAGCGTAGATATTGTTTGTAATAAAAAATTTTGTCCAACAGCCACAGAACAAAAGGAAAATGAAACATCGTGGCCGGGGTCAGATGAAGACTCACTGGTTGTTTCAAAATGTTCCTCGAATGATACACGAGGTCTTTTGACTCACTGTAAACTTTGTAGATTTATGTTTTGTTTTAATAAACTCACTGGATCTCATTTTATTACAGCATACGGGGTCTCACGACTCGCCGTAATTTTTATTTGATGGTTATGCTGTTAGCAAAAATTTTATTCAGAATTTTTGGTTGCGACTGATCGCTAGTAACACCAGTCAGTGAGTGACACTGGACTCTGGAGTGCGTCTCGGTGCGCTGCGAAGCCGGCATCCCCACTCTTAATCTCATCTCAGGCTCGTGTCATCCAAATTTCAAATAAATTTTTGATTCTAGAAACGGCGGGATTCGGGGCCCCCGTAGAGTACCCATTCGTCGCACGGCCAAGCGTATCAACCAATTAGTTAGAGTCCCATGTATGGAGGGTAGAGGTAAGGAGCACTCTCTCTGTATATTAGGAGTGTCCATAAAATCAGATAAAATTATGGTGGCGCTACTTTAAGAGAATGACTTAATTTGAAAGAAAGCGCCGAAAACTGTTAGAGTAGGACAGAATTAAACGAAGAAAGATATAAATCCGGTTCGTAAGTGCGCGACTTTCGAATATTTTAGAATGTCAAGAGAATAATGTTATTTCTGTCGTTGATACAATATATAACAATGATATTTAAAATTTGAATACTCTTTTCAGTAATAAGAACTCAAATACAATGTATAAGAACTAATAAATCAGAACAAAAAATTTTTTTGTGGAGGGTTTTATGGTTAGAAATAATTAAAATTACAATCGAGTACATAAATTTATTTCAAAACAAAATTATTAATACTCAACAAATATTCAAAATTGCTGACACTTCTTTAAAAACAATAAATCTTAAAAAACTAATGAACAAATTTGAAACTTGATTTCTCAGTCATCGTATTAGTTTAAATATGATTAAAACAATAAAATAATGAAATTAAACAGGTAACGAGTTTGAAAAATAGAAATTTCCTAATAAAAATTTGTATCGGTTTAAATATACTTCGAACAATGATGAAACGTAAGAAGCATATTAAACGTAACAAATAATCTACATTATTAAAAGAATAAGGAAAATTTTGTTCCCGCCATATTTATATAATAGAATTAGTTAATGTTATTGAAATTGGTATCATTAGATAGGTCTTGACTTGAATTTGTGCCTTTTCATACCTTAAACTTCTTTTAATTGCCAAGTATTGAGATAAATAGATTTATCTATATCATTCGAATTATATTTAAATTACGCGGGAAAAAAGACGATCGTATTTATTTTCTTTCAATATATTAATACTTTAATTATTCTGTCACTAAATATGACTGAATGTCACCGAATATATAGCTATATTATGTATATCGCGTTACTTATTCCAAAATC
This sequence comes from Microplitis mediator, assembly GCF_029852145.1. Classification (NCBI taxonomy): domain Eukaryota; kingdom Metazoa; phylum Arthropoda; class Insecta; order Hymenoptera; family Braconidae; genus Microplitis; species Microplitis mediator. The sequence continues at coordinate 13,702,581 of NC_079971.1, forward strand.
ACAGATTTTTACACTCCCTTTTGGTTTTGGGAAGCTTCTCAAATACAAAAAAGTATGCATAGAATAAAAAAGGATTCAATCACACAAAAAATCTTTACTTACCCTTAAAAATTTTTTGCATTGTGAATAGAAAACAAAGATTTATTTAAAACTAGAAAAAATTACTTGGCGCTATTATTCCTCGACCAAAAATATCTTTCTCACCCCAAGACAATTTTCGTATTTAATTGATAATGCATAAAATTTCTTGGTGCAAATTAAAATTTTGTAGTGGCAAGAAATTCTTTTTTTGCTGCGTATTTTATTAAGTTTAGTAATGGTATATTTGGGCAGTCACATAGTGACTGCAGGTTGCTCGTATAGCTTAAATAAACTTAAAGAAAAATAATAATTAAAAAAATAATGACTAGCTTTTAACCTATTAACTTGATAAGTTATTTATTAATCTAAGTATCTATAAAAAATAACACTTTATTAAAGAAAGATTATTTTATAATGCACAAAAATGTTGCGTAACTGAATATTTGTACATTTCTAAAATTTAGGAGTAACATCAGAATCGTAACGACACCTTACTTTTGATAAATTCCAAACTAAAAAACTTTTCTTTTTTCGATGTTATTTAAGTGGAAATCAAAAATCACGATAAGCTACTTCTAAAATTTTAATTTAAGAACTGATCTTCTGGTAAAATTTGTGTTCAGCCAAATACCATCAATTTCTGGTGGTGCAAAAAAAAAAAAAAATAATGTTGTTTTTCAGCACACCCTAATAAATATATATGAAATGGTAAACAAATATATTTAATTTGAATTAGATTATACACTTATAGGCTGTGGTAGAAAAAAAAATTTGTGTTTTTTTGAATTAAATATACCTCAGAAGATACTATAACAAACAATGAAAATCCTCCTAAAATTTCTGCTTCATACCTCAAAAATCGAGCTGAGGCGCATGGGGGGTTCTTCCTTTCCATTTAAAATACGCAGGAAAAAATTAATTTCTGTACTTTGTAAATAACTATGTGGAAAAATTCCTTTTCTGAATATCTCTTAACGCACAACTCATTATGCTCAATTTCTTAAAAATTATGGAGTTAATCAGCGGCTTCGAATGCCACCTCAAAAAGCCAAATCGGTTTATCCGTTCAAAAGTTACTCTCTAAACATGAATAAGTGAAATAAGTGAATATTCACTAATTCGGAGTGCCAATCGAACCACTTTTTAAAATTAGTATTTGATTTCAAAGATTTCCCATTTAAAATACAGGTAAATTAACTTACTTTCTTTTTAACTTTCCAATACTCAGCTGCGTTTCATGATATCAAGGCGGTTTTGGTCGCAAATTGTAGGGCATTTGGTGTTCTTCAAAAGTGCCCGAAGTTACTTAGCTGTAATTTCAGCTGTTTCCTTTGTATTCGTTGCGGAACTCATTTTTCCTATGAAATTGACCTTTATTGGCTTGCAGAACATAAACCAATGAAAGTACATAAAAAATGACAGAAGAAATTTTATAGGAAATTTTATTCCCTTCAAAAAAAGTCCTATGAGTCAAGTCGCTAAAGTCCATAGTTTCCAAGTTATAATCATTTTAATAATTTGAAAAATAAAATGTCAACTATAATTTTATTTTTATATTATATTTTTCAAATTATTAAAATTACTGTAAATCGGAAACTATGGACTTCAGCGACTTGATTCATAGGACTTTTTTTGAAGGGAATAAAATTTCCTATAAAATTTCTGTTAACATTTTTGATGGACTTTCATTGGGTTATGTTCTGCAAGCAGATAAAGGTCAATTTCATAAGAAAAATGAGTTCCACAACAGACACAAATGAAACAGATGGAATTACAGCTAAGTAACTATGGGCACTTTTGAAGAATATCAAAGGGCCTACAATTTGCGACCAGAACCGCCTTGATATCGGGAAACGCAGCTGAGTATTATTCAATAATCGTTTATATAATTATGAATAATTTTTCTTATTACAATTTTAATATTTTTTCCTATGATCAGCAACTATTTGTTACAGATATTGTTTCTGATCTTCATCTTTTGTCCCAAATTCATTATATTTTTCAATTAAAGCTAGCACTTGCGGATGGATACTGAATTTAATTTTCTTCATATCTGATTAAATCTTCTTTTATTGCGAATATTTGAAGCTCAATAACTTGTTACCTGTTAGGATTACGAAAAAACTAATTCAATATTTTTTTTTGTAGAGTGTTACATTCTGGCTTATTTATTAATCAGACAGAATATTTTCAATTCTACCAGGTTGACGTCGTTAGGGTGTCGATAGACCCCAGGTGCGTCAGCTGTTGATCTTTAATTTTATGCAAAAAAGTTTATTAACTTACCATAATGACGATTATGGGCCCCATCACTCGCCTCAAACAATCCCTTTGATGCCTCCGTTGAACGCGAAAAAGACGAGCCCTGAAGACTCGGTTCCTTCGTAGGGAAAAGCAATTTTAATAGGTCCATCAACCACCAGAGCTCGAAGGCTTAACAACACATTAGCTCAAAAGCCTAACAACACACGAGATTGGAAGCTCAACAACACACGAGCTCGAAAGCTCAACAAAAACTTCCTCCGACTTAATTCTCGGATGACCTTCGGTGAGGTCCGCGGTAACACCTCGAATCCCGCGACCGAGCTGTACCGCACATCCCGACCTCCTGCGTCATCGGCCTCGAAGCATGAATTTCGGATTCGGAAAGAAAGCGTTCAGGCTGCCGGTATCGGCGCCCGGAACAGGTCAGAGTATTGGGCTGCCGGTAGCGGCGCCCAATACGAGGTATGAGATTTTTGGGCTGCCGGTAGCGGCGCCCAAAGTTTAAATAAGGAGTGCGTATTTGAACAAAATACGGATATATATTTTGCTATAAGTCCGAGTGACAGGATCAAACCAGCAGGTTTGTGTAGAGTTCTTGGCTCTACTAGATCTTGTGATCGGCTGACTTGTTAACGACTGACTTGATTCTGTCGCTCCTTGGTGTAATACATTTTAGAAAATGTTAACGTTGCATCTCAAGTTTCCTATGAGAGAATCGTCGTGGTCCAGGTCTCATGCATCGTCATCTGTTTAGACTATCCGCGAGCCACGGCGACTCTCTTATCGCAAGAGATTTCCGTTACAATGTTGGCGGTGAATAAAAATAATATCGCCAACAAAGTAACGATTTATTAATTTATTAATTAATTATGATTCTAAGAAGTGTCGAACCGTTTATTCACCCACTACGGCGAATAAATAATTCGAGACTTCAAAAAAAGAAATTCCTAAAAATTTTCAATTAAATTTAATTAAAGCCAGAACGTAACAAGAGAATTGAATTTCCTACAAGAATAATTAATGGAAAATTTAGAGGAAAATTTTTTTCGTAGTTTTACCGGATGATACCGTAAAAATATTTTTTTCCATGTTATTTAAATGAGAAAATATAAATGAATTGAGCTATCAAGCCGGGCTTTAGAGGGGATTTTTTTTATACTTAAGACAAGCTTTTGAGACAATAGCACTTGAAAAAAAAAAAAATAAAAAAAGTTTTTGGACCACTCTTATGTATGTTTGGGTGACCCAAAAAACAAAAATATTTTTTTTTTACCGTCTTTTGAGTTGAAAAGTTACTTTACATTATAAAGAAAATCCTTACAAAATTCAGCCAGATATCTTTGAAATTGAGCTGTCACAAAAGGAGGTCCCTTTTCCCAATCAAAATACACGCTAAAATTTTTCATTTTAGTTTTTCGTTATTAAGACTGTGAAAAAAATTATTTTTTTAATTCCGCCTAGTATGATTTTTTAGAAAATGAAATTCTCTACAAAAAAGTGTTGCAGTATTATAAACGTCAAACAAACTGGGAAAAAGTTACGGGGCTTCGAAAATCAACAAAAATTTCGTTTACTCAGTGTTAAATTTTTTTTATTATTTTTCAATTTTATTGCATCAAAAAATTTTTAACTTCCCGCTAAGAAAATCGACGATTTTCAAAAAATTAGAAAGTTATTGTTTACACCCCGATTTGCGAAAATTTCATCAGATGTTGACGTTTTGAGGTCCTAGGAAGCTATTCTGACTACTTTCAGAATGATGTCCGAGTGCCTGTATGTATGTGTGTGTGTGTGTGTGTGTGTGTGTGTGTGTGTGTGTGTGTGTGTGTGTGTGTGTGTGTGTGTGTGTGTATGTGCGTATGTATGTGTGTGACCGGTCTATAACTTTTTAACTAATTAACCGATTTGGATGGTTAAGGTGGCAATCGAAAGAGCTTGTTGGCCATCAACTTTTCTGAAAATTTCAGATTATTTGATCAAGTAGACTCGATAATATTGGCGAATTACGAAAAAAAAAATTTTTGTTTTTTTTGTTTTTTATTGATTTCTTAGAAATGACTTATACGATCAACTTTAAAATCTAATCAGCTCTGGAACTTGATAAAACGCGCCGATTGCCGCCTTAGCCATCTCAATCGGAGTATTCGTTTGAGAGTTATCGCGGGAGAAAAAAATGGTAAAAAACGGTTTTTTGTGAATATCTTCGAAACAACTCAACCAAACAATTTCAAAAATTTATCAGCTCTAGAACTCAATAAAATACGCCGATTGCCGCCTCAACCATCAAACTCGGTCAATTCGTTCCTGAGATATCGAGGGAGAAAGAAATGCTAAAATCGGTTTTTTTCGAAAACAATAGCATACGAAAGTATTTTCGAGCTCGAAGAGCTCGAAAGTGTGTTTACAATAATTTTTTCGAGCTCGAGGAGTTCGAAAACAGTGGGAAGTTTTGGGGCTGGCCCGCAGGGTCAACCGATAGACAGATTTTTTTTCAAATTTTGTCAAGCTGGTTCTTGTAGGAAACTTAATTTCCTACAAAAAGTATTTGATACTATGTATATGTCCAATGAATTTGAAAAAAGTTACAGGGCTTTAAATGTCGACGAAAAGTGAAGTTTAAAAAATATTGATTTTTTGAACTAAAATGTCAACGGAAGGTGAACTTCATTTTTCGTTGACATTTAAAGCCTCGTAACTTTTTTCCCATTTATTTGACGTAAATATGAAATCAGATATTTTTTGTAGAAAATCAAAGTGCCTACAAGAGTATGCTCGTCAAAATTAAAAAAAAAAATTTTTTTATTCCAATGAAAATGAAAAATAATTAAACAAAATTTAACACTAATTAAACTAAATTTTTGTTGATTTTTGAAGCCTCGTAACTTTTTCCCAGTTTGTTTGACGTTTATCATTGTCACGATATTTGAATATCGCGGCATCTTCGCATCAGGTCGGAGAAGGGCAACAAATGGCAGCACACGCTGCTCAGCACGTCTCACCCATTGTTATTATTATTATACTGTTATTATTATTTTATGCATTATTTTATTTTTAGTTATTGTGTGATTATTACTCGTTTAATTTACTAGATAAAAATGGCGGCTAACTCAGTAAAAATTACTGAATTTGATTTACTGATGAATGGATTTTACAGCCACCGGGATAATTAATTGCGTATTTATTTATTTTTAATTATTTGATTTTTATTATTATTTTGGTTGGTTGGCGCATGCGCGGCAACGCAACAGTTGGCCTCGGTGAATTTATTTAATTTAAATAAATTTATGGGCATTATGACTAAACTAAGGGAATATTTATGTATAAAATTATATAATTAATTATACTCTGGAAGAAGAATGGCCATTTAATGTCGAGAGTGGACAAATTACATGCCAAACAAGTCATTGCATCATGTTGATGTCGATGAGTGAATTAACATGCGACAGAGATAGTGCTCCATTGGTTGAAAAGAGAAACCATTATAAAATGGCGCCGGCCGAGGTGCCGGCATGGGACTCACGTGCTGCCATGGTCAGACGTGGATAGTCCATTGTGAGAGCAAGATGTGTTGTTATTGTTGCCGAATTTATTTATTTTGAGACGCCATTTGGATTTGCCAAGCGGTACAAATTGTATTGGTTGATTATACAGTGTTGAAGACACATAATATTAGTAATATTATTTCTGGACTTTGACTGTCAAATTGTCAATTAACTTAACCATGCAGCCGCTCAGAGTACTGGAGATTGGTGATGACTGTAAGTACCTTTGAGTCTGTTACATTGGCGTGTAATTTGTCCCGCGTTGGTGGCCATTATTATTATATATCTCACGTGTGAGTGAGAGAGAGCGTCATAGTTATAGATATATATGCGTACTTATTTGTCCCGGCGACAAAACTTGAATCCAAACTTTGGAAGTTAAATTTAGGATTTTTTATTAATAATTATTGGTGACCGTATATGTTATTGACGGTAAATAATTATTAATATTTATTGGTATTATTTTGTATTTTTATTAATAATTATTGGTGACCGTATATGTTATTGACGGTAAATAATTAATACTAATTATTATTATTATTTTATTTCTATTAATTATTGGTGACCGTGCACTGCTGCCGGTAAATAATTGGTATTATTTACAATTATTATTTATATTTTCTAATCATTATTTTGAAGAGTGTGGGGAAGTATTTATTTTGTTGGTGGATATTTATCCTTAATTAATTATTATTTGGATCTCATTTATTATTTGTTGGTAATTATTATTTATATCATTTATTATTTGTGGTAAGTTTATACCCACCAGTAATTTTGTGGGATCAGTATTCACCATTTGGAAGTTTTTGCACTTATTTAAATATCACCAGTGGGTGCATTAGTAGTTTGCGATAACGATTTAATTTATTACCAGTGCAAATTTATTTTGAATTAATTATTAATCTTGTGATACATTTATTCCGTGCGCATAAAAATTAGTATAATTAATTATTTATATTTACTATTTATCACGTGCAAGTGGTAACAAAGGGGAACATTTGTTATATTAATTATTGTTTGCGTTACTTGACTGCTGGTCAACAATTGATATATTGTGAAGTGAAATATTATTATTTATATTTTTTTTGTATTGTTATTAATACCTCGTTGAAACAATTTTGTTTATTGATTTAAATTATATCGGGTAAATGGCTACCAACCCGGGATTTAATTAAATATTATTATTATTTATTTATTGCATCTATCTCTTTCTTGCTTTTCCTTTTCCAATACCTGAATACTGCTCTCTGATTATATTTATTATTTCATTTTCATTTCATTTTCTTTCTTTATTGTTTATTTGTTATTTTGTTCGTGGGGCACACGAACTGGCGTCCAATTCGGTTGTCTAACCCAGCCTGAGAAGAGCTGAGTGTCCAGTGGGATCGTGGGCATCTCTAAAGGACATTTTTTTTGGTTTTGCTTCTTATATTATTTTCAGTTTTACCATAGGTGGGCCTTAACGTCTATTTGACACTCACCACACTCCGCCGTGGGTAGTGTGAAATAGTAGTGAACGTTATATAATGCTTCAGCACTTTTTTGTAGAGAATTTCATATCCTACAAAATCATACTAGACGAAATTTAAAAAAAAAATTTTTTCATTGCGGGTTGGAGGGTGCGGACAACAATAAAGAATACGAGGAAGGAATTATCTTCCTATAATTTATTATTTATAGTGGATCTTTTCGAGAATTAAGAACCCAAACGTCTCCGAAGAGACTGGTGCTCTTGTTTAAGCCAAAAGTATTTTATGAAGGATAGAAAAATAGTTCTTTCACCTACCTTTCGATGTAACTTCTTCTAGTACGGCAGATTTTACCCCTCCAGAACGTTGCAGCTCGCTTGACCTTTCTCCTAGGATTTGGGTTGAGTGGGCGTGGCTGGGTTATAGGATAAGACCTTATGTACTACTCTCGAATGAAAACCGCAAGGTTGGAGTGATGAACTTTGTCTTTATTTTGATGGTTCAAATTACAACGTTTTGAACTAAACGCCACTTATTCACTCTAGTTTTCACAACTTTACATTTAATTTATATTATAGGATTATTTATCCTTAACAGATATTTTTATAAGACTTTTGTTTATATTTAATGCGTCCTTTTACACACCCGAAAAGTGGTTTTATGCGCAAATTAACTCGGCACGAGATGGAATCGCAAATTCACGTGATTTGCGTCACTGGTTCGATCGTACCGGATGGTTTTTAAAATCCGAGAAATATTGTACTAGACGCCTGATTACTACGGTTGCGTGAGATCAAATTTTTAGATCAATATTTGAGGATTTTTAATAATGATTTGAATTCAATTACTGATTATTCAACGCCGAAGCGGATTTTTGCAATAATTGGATACAAAAGATTTTAGTTTTAAATGCCTGCTCAACCGTCGTAATCGGTCAATTCGTTCACGAGATATCGTTGATTAAAAAAGTAGTGAAAACCGTTTTTTTTTCGGATCTCTACAAAAAAATTAAATCATTCGATTCCAAAATCTAATCACCCCTAGAACTTAATAAAACTCGTCGATTGCCATCTCAACAATCCAAATCGGTTAATTCGTTCGCGAGATATCGTGGGAGAAAGAAATGATATAAAATGGTTTTTTTGAAAACAATGGAATACAAAAGTATAATCGACGGCCCGCAAAGTTAACCGATAAACCGATTTTTTTTTGGGACACCCTTATATATATATATATATATACTAGCAGACCCGGCCACCCGTTGCTGTGGCTAAGGATCTTGTCATATTAAACCGAATGGTGTGGCTCAATAAGTAATAGATCAAATTGAATGGAATATAGTATAGTGCCGGATAGCTCAACTGGAAGAGCACTCGGCGCAATACCGAATTGGTCTGGGTTCGATTCCCAGTTCGGGCTATCTATATTTTTCTCAATTTATCTATAAAATGTCTTATTGAGAAGGTTATTTGCATGTTTAGGTTTTCACTACAGTCGACTCTGTCTAAAAGTTCCACGTCGGGACAGGACCATTGCCTAAAGGTTCCCTCCCCACCATCAGCACTTCCTCTACAATATATTTCCCTCGAGCGCCGAGGCGCACGCGAAAACGAACACATTGCGCAGTAAACATGACCTCAAAAAAACGTGCATTTAAAGTTAGCGCTTGAAAACTGAATTGTGATTCTTCACTCGAGAAAGCGGGTGGGGGAATATCCGGGAACCTTTAAGCAATGTATCTTGGAACCTATAGACAGCGGGAACCTTTAGGCAGCGAACCTTCAGACAGAGTCGACTGTATATTTAAATATAGTGGAAACCTAAACATGCAAACATGCAAATAACCTTCTCAATAAGACAATTTATAGATACATTGAGAAAAATATAGATAGCCCGAACTGGGAATCGAACCCAGACCAATTCGAACCCACACCAAATTAAAATGTGGGCATGAGGCAAACCTCGCTTTTCCACAATCGAATACAACCAACAACGTGTGACACCAAAAAATGAATATTTAACAATAAAATCAATTAAGGATTTGAATTTTTGTTTGAACACACGTGCAATTATGCTATGGCGATGAATCGCTTGTTGTCCTGGTAATAGTAAAGTTTGTATCTCTTTCCAACTCGGATTACATGTGAATGTAATAAACAAATTATAGCTTATATAAAGTCCTTTAAGAGAGTAAATCACCGTCGGAAATTGTCGGAATTTTTCGGTTTGTAATGTTAATGAGTAGTAACGGCGTGAGATTAGACTTCTTTTTCTATAGTGGGGGTAAAAACCGACGGCGACTTACTCTCTAGGAGGACTTTAAAACATTTGTATTTCTAACATAGCGCCATCTATTGAATACTTACTCAATCTACTCAACAGATGTCGTTATCGGTTAGAATCGGTTGGAGCTTACAGATAATTGTGACTGACAAATAATAGACAAATAATTTGCAATAAAATAATATTGCGACTATAAATTGAGATGTAAGCTATCCTATCTTTCAAGTTGGATCAAATTGCACACGGTGTGCAAATCAAATTTAAAATCGGTTCAGTAAAATCGGAGTTCATCGCGGACAAACAACGTGACACGTAATTTTTATATATAAAGATATATATATATATATATATATATATATATATATATATATAAAATTGAAACGTTTTTTTTTTCTGCGAATTTTTTGAAAATTGTTAATTTCTTTTGTCATTTCTTTGCATTTGCCGAGTCACCAACGCAAAAATTTGAGAAAAGTCCAAAAAAAGAAAATTTTTTTCATTTTGATTATGATTACACAATTGAAGGAACAAAACTTGCTCCTTTAATTGTTTAGCGAAACTTTGATCGATGATTCCCAAAAAAGTCCGATAGATCAATTTATAAATTTACAGGGGTCTTGGGGGAACATTAAGCTAAAAAAGTCCCTGGCAACATTATTTTTTTATCGATCTTTGCAGAGTAGCGGTCGATTTACTAAAAATCCGAAAAAGGTCATTTTTTGTACTAACTTCTAATGGATGTTAAAAATAAAAAAATTTTTTTTTTTTTCAAAAAATGATGACAGGGTCTTGTAGGGAATTCATTCAAATTTTCAACGCCGCCCTTCAACTTTCTGTGCGATCATTGGTACCTGAAATATCGATGATCAAAGCCAAAAGGATCATTTTCTGTTTGAAGGCTGATATCTCTGCGACAACTTGTCCTACGAGGTTAAAAAAAAACCAAATTGAAGCTGAATAAATTTGTTAAACGAGCTATGCATTCGTTGAGTTAAAAGAATTTTTCCGTGGTCCGTGGGCTTTTCGGAAGAAAAAAAAAAATTTTTCATTTTTTGTCTCGCGGTATTTCTTATGTTTGCGCAATAACCGGAGCTCTTAAAAAATTTTGAGAAAAATGCATCAAAACTAGAGATTTTAAGCTATGAAATGCTTTTTTTTTTAATCTCGATACGATTATTTTTTACCGAGTCACAGCCTTCCAAACATCACTAAAAAATTCATAAAATTTTTCTGCTCCTTTAATTTTTTGCATTAGTATAGTATAGTGCCGGATAGCTCAACTGGTAGAGCACTCGGCGCGATACTGACATGGTCTGGGTTCGATTTCCAGTTCGGGCTATCTATACTTTTCTCAATTTATCTATAAATCGTCTTATTGAGAAGGTAATTTGCATGTTTGCATGTTTAGGTTTTCACTATATTTAAATGGTATAGTATAAATAAAATAAATACTATATATGTATATTAGACTGATTCAAAAAAATCGACTAATTTTTTTTTTCTTCATTATATCGAAAATATTGTTGGAAATGACGAAAAAAAAATACTGTGAAAGTCTGAGCTCTTAATATTAATATAAACAACTGCCGCATCGCGATTTTCTATTTCCCGTTTAAAGAACATGGGAAAATTTATTTTTAAAGCTTTGGAATTTTGTAGCTCTCGGTAAGACCAATACTTTTGAATGTTCAAGACATAGTTTTATGGGAAATTTAACGCTCTACAAAAAAGGTCTCTTATAATTTTTCGATATTTTCATTTCTTCAAAAGTAATTCGAAGTTAAAATTAGATTGACGATAAATTTTTACATTTTTTAAATTTTTTGACGCAACCATCAACTTTATCAGAAAATTTTGGAGGACATTTTTTGAAGAGCATTTTATTTTCTACAACTTATTAGAAAAAAATTTTCGATATTTCTCATAAATCGTAAGTTATTCGCAATTAATTGAAAATTGAATATAATTGATTTTAAGCAACAAAATTTAGATTATTTAAGAACATTTAAGTTAATCGCAAATAACATACGACTTAAGTGAAATATCACGAATTTTCTTTGAGATAAGTTGTAGGAAACAGAATGCTCTACAAAAAATGTCCCCTAAAATTTTCGGATTAAGTTGATGGTTGCGTCAAAAAATTTTGAAAATGTGAAAATTTATCGTCAATCTAACTTTAACTTCGAATTACTTTTGAAGAAATAAAAATAATCGAAAAACTATAAGAGACCTTTAAGAGCTACTAAGTTCCAAAGCTTAAAAAATAAATTTTCCTATGTGATTTAAACGGGAAATAGAAAATTGCGATGCGGCAATTGTTAATATTAATATTAAGAGCTCAAACTTTCACAGTATTATTTTTTTCGTCATTTCTAACAATATTTTCGATATAATGAAGAAAAAAAAAATTAGTTGATTTTCTTGAATCAGTCTAATGTAGATATATGGGGCATTCCACGCCAAATCGACCACTTTTGAATCGACCCCTTTAGATGTGGCTGAAAATTTTTTCTCTTTTTTTTTTCCCCATCAAAAACGTTTCTCATAATTTTTTCAAATTTTTTCACTCAACCGAAAAAAAATAGAAATTTTCGAAAAAAATGGCTTTTTTCATTCTAAATAGCTATAACTTTTTCAAAATTCGACTGATTGGGACGATTTTTTTTCAAAATTTTTGTTTTTAAATGGTGTTTTTGAAAAAAAATACGAAAAAATTATTGCAACCAATTCATTTTTTTTCTTAGATTTTTAGAAAAAATCCAAAATTTTTCGATGTTCACCATTTTTGATTTTTGATTTTTTTTTTATATAAAACTTTGACTTTTTCTGCAGATCCTTAAATTTTTTCAGTGATGTTTTTTCGATTTACATTTTTTTTTTCCAATTGAAAAAAAAAAATTTTTACAACTAGCTTTATTTCTCATAACACCATGCTTAAAATTTTTGAGAGTGCTCCGAAAACTTTCAAACTTGGAAAAAAAAATTAAAACAAAAAATTTAAATGGTAATCCTCGAAATAATTTAAATCTTGTTCGAAAAATCAAGTTTAAAAATAGAAGAACCGTTTGAATAATTTTTTTGTATTTTTTTCTAAAAACTTCATTCAAAGACAAAGAAAATAGAAAAAAAAAGTTTTCGTTTGGTCCATTTTTGGACAAATGCTGGCAATTAAAAAAAAATTCCTTCTACACTCATTGTTTTATGGTTAAAAGATTTTTTTTTGAATTGCCAGCATCTGTCCAAAAATGGACTAAACGAAAACTTTTTTGTTCATTTTTTTTGTTTTTGAATATAGTTTTCAGAAAAAAATACAAAAAATTATTCAGACGGTCCTTTTATTTTCAAACTTGATTTTTCGAACAAAATTGAAATTATTTCGAGGATTACCATTCAAATTTTTTGTTTTTAATTTTTTTTTTTCCAAGCTTGAAAGTTTTCTGAGCACCCTAAAAAATTTTTAGCATGGTGTTATGAGAAATAAGGCTAGTTGTAAAAAAATTTTTTTTTCAATTGGAAAAAAAAAATATCAATCGAAAAAACATCACTCTCAAAAAATTTAAGGATCTGCAGAAAATGAAAGTCTTATATAAAAAAAAAATCAAAAATCAAAAATGGTAAACATCGAAAAATTTTTGATTTTTTCTAAAAATCTACAAAAATACAATGAAGATAGGTTGCAATAATTTTTTTGTGTTTTTTTTTTTCAAAAATTACATTTAAAAACTAAAATTTTGAAAAAAAAATCATCCCAATCAGTCGAATTTTGAAAATGTTATAGCTATTTAAAATAAAAAAAGCCATTTTTTTCAAAAATTTCTAACTTTTTTTCGGTTGGGTGAAAAAATTTAAAAACATTATGAGAAACGTCTTTGGTGAAGTAGAAACAGAGAAAAAATTGTGAGCCAAATCTAAAGGGGTCGATTCAAAAGTGGTCGATTTGGCGTGGAATGCCCCATATATATACATTATTTATTTAGTGGTTTTTTTTGATCCGACATCTTATTATGATAGATTATAACAAAATTCCTTGAAAAGTCGACCATAAAAACAAATACAATATCTAGATTTAAAAGAAAATCTACCTTGAAATGAATAAAGAAAATATAACTAAATATTTAGTAATAGTATAACACGAATTAGGAATAAAGGAAGTGGGATGTTAGACACGAAGGAGGTATATCTAATCTATGTATACTATAAAATTCTACACTAATGCAAAAATTAAAGGAGCAGAAAAATTTTATAAATTTTTTAGTGATTTTTGGAAGGCTGTAACTTGGTGAAAAAAAATCGTATCGAAAATTTAAAAAAAGCATTTTATAGCTTGAAATCTCTAGTTTAAGTGAATTTTTTTCAAAATTTTTTAAAAGCTCCGATTATTGCGCAAACATGGGAAATACCGCGAGCCAAAAAATTTCTAAATTTTTTTTTTTTTTCCGAAGAGCCCACGGACCGCGGAAAAATTCTTTCAACTAAACGAATGCATACATCGTTTAGCAAATTTATTCAGCTTCAATTTGGTTTTTTTTTTAACCCCGTAAGACGATTTGTCGCAGAGATATCAGCCTTCAAACAGAAAATGATCCTTTTGGCTTTGATCTTCGATATTTCAGGTACCAATGATCGCACAGAAAGTTGAAGGGCGGCGTTGAAAACTTGAATAAATTCCCTACAAGACCCTGTCATCATTTTTTGAAAAAAAAAATTTTTTTTATTTTTAACATCCATTAGAAGAAAGTACAAAAAAATGACTTTTTTTGGTTTTTTAGTAAATCAACCGCTACTCTGCAAATATCGATAAAAAAAATAATGTTGCCAGGGACTTTTTTAGCTTAATGTACCCCCAAGACCCCTGTAAATTTTTAAATTGATCCATGGAACCGTTTTTTGGAAATCATCGATCAAAGTTTAGCTAAACAATTAAAGGAGCAAGTTTTGTTCCTTTAATTGTGCAATCATAATCAATATGAAAAAATTTTTTTTTTTCGACTTTTCTCAAATTTTTGCGTTGGTAACTCAGCAAATGCAAGGAAATGACAAAAAAAATAAAAAATTTCCAAAAAATGTCAAAAAAAAATCGAAGAAAAAAAAAATTTGAAACTTGTTTTTTGTGTTCTAAATTTTTTTTTGACATTTTTTGGAAATTTTTTATTTTTTTTGTCATTTCCTTGCATTTGCTGAGTTACCAACGCAAAAATTTGAGAAAAGTCGAAAAAAAAAAATTTTTTCATATTGATTATGATTGCACAATTAAAGGAACAAAACTTGCTCCTTTAATTGTTTAGCTAAACTTTGATCGATGATTCCCAAAAAACGGTTCCATGGATCAATTTAAAAATTTACAGGGGTCTTGGGGGTACATTAAGCTAAAAAAGTCCCTGGCAACATTATTTTTTTTATCGATATTTGCAGAGTAGCGGTTGATTTACTAAAAAACCAAAAAAAGTCATTTTTTTGTACTTTCTTCTAATGGATGTTAAAAATAAAAAAAATTTTTTTTTTCAAAAAATGATGACAGGGTCTTGTAGGGAATTTATTCAAGTTTTCAACGCCGCCCTTCAACTTTCTGTGCGATCATTGGTACCTGAAATATCGAAGATCAAAGCCAAAAGGATCATTTTCTGTTTGAAGGCTGATATCTCTGCGACAAATCGTCTTACGGGGTTAAAAAAAAAACCAAATTGAAGCTGAATAAATTTGCTAAACGATGTATGCATTCGTTTAGTTGAAAGAATTTTTCCGCGGTCCGTGGGCTCTTCGGAAAAAAAAAAAAAATTTAGAAATTTTTTGGCTCGCGGTATTTCTCATGTTTGCGCAATAATCGGAGCTTTTAAAAAATTTTGAAAAAAATACACTTAAACTAGAGATTTCAAGCTATAAAATGCTTTTTTTAAATTTTCGATACGATTTTTTTTCACCAAGTTACAGCCTTCCAAAAATCACTAAAAAATTTATAAAATTTTTCTGCTCCTTTAATTTTTTGCATTAGTGTATGTCGAATCATTGGTATTGATATTGATTATCAAGTTGATGAAATAATACATTGACTCAATAGTGAGATCAATTTGTTTCTTTACAAAGAAAAAAATAATGAAATTCCTAAACAATGATAAAGAAGAAAATTTTTTTAACGTTTTTTTTAATTTGTTCGAAATCTTTTTGAAATTTTTCTTTTTTGCACACCTCGAACGCGAAGCGGAGAGGTTGTGCTTTATAACGGACAGGATACACTAATTAATAAGACTGATACTTTCATTAAGTTGTCCGATACGTATTATAATAACAAAAATGGGTCTCTCGGTTGACCCTGCGGGCCAGCCCCAAATCCCTCCTCGAGCTCGAAAACATTATTGTTTACACACTTTCGAGCTCTTCGAACTCGAAAATACTTTCGTATGCCATTGTTTTTGAAAAAAACTGTTTTCTAGCATTTATTTCTCCCATGATATCTCGCGAATGAATTAACCGATTGTTATGGTTGAGGCGGCGATCGACGCATTTTGTTGAGTTATAGAGCTGATTAGATTTTGGAATTGTTTCGTTGAGTCGTTTCAAAGATATTCGCAAATAACCGTTTTTTAGCATTTCTTTCTCCCACGATATCTCGCAGACGAATTAACCGATTTTGATGGTTGGGGTGGCAATCGACGCGTTTCATTAAGTTCTAGAGCTGATTAGATTTTAAAATTGTTTGGTTGAGTCGTCTTACAGATAATCGCAAATAACTGTTTTTTACCATTTCTTTCTCCCGCGATATCTCTCGAACTAACTAACCGATTGAGATGGGTAAATTTTTTGAAAATCATCGATTTTTTTAGCGGGAAGTAAAAAAAACGACGAATTTCTCTCTTGGTGTTTATTAAAAAATTTAGTAATTAAAAATGAAAATTAATAATTTATATCAACGTTCTAATTAGCAAATTGTCTAACTCGATTTCAGAAAATCTTCCATTTATGCGAAAAAAAAGTAATTAAAAAAATTTTTTTCCATCTAAAAATCAATTCTATATTTAGTATGTGTATAATATTTTTGTTCAGGTTATTCAAATAGTATTTTTTCTGACCATTAGTATCTAAAAACTGCACAAAATCACCTTCTAAAAAATATGGAGTTAGACAATTTGCTAATTAGAACGTCGATATATTTTATTGTAACATGAGCATTCGAGGTTTAAACTTTTGGATTTTCCAAACTTTTTTTTTTACATATACTGAGTAATTAACGCGAAAATAGAAGAAAAATTGGAAAAAATCATTTTCTCATCTGAATGATCATTACACAATTAAAGATACAAAACTTGCTCCTTTACTTGTCTTGCAAAACTTTGATCAATCATCCCAGAAAAGTTGTTAGATTGATCAGTTTGAAAGCTTACAGGGTGATTGGGGGTACATTAAGCTGGAAAAAAATTTTAGTATCATTAGTCTTTCCATTGAAACTTACAAAATAGCGGTTGATTTACTAAAATCAAAACAGTCATTTTTTTGTAAAAAAAAAAAAATTTTCTACAAAAAATTATAAAAGGGTCTTGGGGAAACTTGATTAACATTTTTAGAGTCACCTTTTTATTTAGCCTGTCTATTTAGCAATATTAATACACGTAAGCTTGGGTTTTTATTTTTTAAACTTCTATAACTCCGCGGTATTATATGAAATCATCTCGCCCAAAGTCGCGATTTTTACAGAATTAAATGCTCTACAAAAGTGCCCATGGTCGCGAAGTCGTAACTCATACAGGTGGGGTAGTACGGACAGCTAAACTGAATTTTTTCATAGGATTCTTGTTTTTTCTCTCAACAACAAGACCTACAAAAAAAATATGAATGATAATTTTATAGGAATTTCAATTCTCTACAAAAAAAGGTCCTTAGCACCGAATCACTCAGATTGGTATTTTCTGAGATATTAATCGAGTAAAAGATCAATATTTTCTAAGATTGAATTCGACATTTTATGGGAATTCAATGCTACGTAAACTTATATAATTAATATCTCAAAAAATATCAACCTGAGTGATTTAGTGCTAAGGACCTTTTTTGTAGGAAATCAAATTTCCTATAAAGTTGTTATTTGCATTTTATCTGTAGATCTTGTTGTTTATGAGATAATGAGAGAAAAAACAAGAATTCTATGAAAAAATTCGGTTTAGCGGTCCATACTACCCTACCCGTATGAGTTACGACTTCGCGATAATGGGCACTTTTGTAGAACATTTAATTCTGAGAGAATCCCGGCTTTGGTCGAGATGATAACATACAATGCCGTCGAGTTATAGAAGTTTAAAAAATAAAAACCCCAGTTTACGTGTATTTTAAACGGGAAATCTTCACACACTGTGGTCGAGCACTTAATATTAATATTAAGGGCTCAAACTCTCAGGGAATTTTTTTGGGGGTATTTCTAACAAAATTTCGGGATAGGAGCGAAAAAAAAAAATAGTCGCAAAAAAAAGCACCCTAATGTAGATGGTTGCTTCAGCAATACGTATTGCTATATTAACTGTTTGGATTACTATATTAACAATTTGATTCGATAGGTTAAATTCGTAAGTAAGCGTCAAAATAATATACATTTAAAAAATTGGAATGGATTTAAATTGGAACTAGGCGTGTTCAGTTTTTCGAAACCTTCAACTGTCAGCAGTCAATTTAGATTTAGAAATTTCCAATATGAAAATTTATAAAAAATTGAAACAACTAATATGAACTGACAGTTAATAGAGTAAAAATATTGATTGAAGATTGACGTTAAAGCTATCACTAGGAATAAGTAAATGCCAAATGAACTTAACGAGAAAGTATAAAGGAAACGAAAAAAAAGAGAGAATAATCCTAAGAGATTTCTCCGATCATGTCGTGCGTATAGCTTGTCTCGAGATGCTGCTTCACTCCCTTTGGGGTGGAGGTGAGTCAGAGCAGAGGTATTGTCGCATTAACATTCCTTCCGTGTGAAGAGGGTGCGGAGCGGTTAGGGCGGGATTTGATTACGGAGGGTTGCTAGCGGTTTTGTAGAGAGGATTGCCCGGGGGTTAAGGACGAAAGAAAAAGCAGGTGGTGCGGCTGGTGACTGACCGAACGGTAACAATTGGAAGGACGAACACTAATGTTACGATTATTTCTATCATCCCAGGGTATGTCACTGCATGAAGCTTTTAGAATTCAACAAATTACATTGCTTTAAATTATAAGCGTACAAAGTTATCGTTATAATTATACAGAATCGTAGTATCTTTTCTAGTAGATCAATTTTAAACCTCAATAAATGTTAGACAGATTGTTTTTACCAGACAATTAACCACTTATTTTTATTATATTTTGATTTGTCTGAGTCACTAAAAAATAAATAAATTTACGAGTACATACTAAAATATTTAAGAGTTTGATATTCACAAAAATAAAATGAATAAGGGCAATCAATGAAAAGAATGTCTATGGAAAATTCAATAAATATCATAAAATCGAGCAAGAATAAAAATATAATTATTCATTGTTTTATCGGTACAGTCTCGTATGTGGCATAATACAACCAGATAATTATAACGACTATTTATAGCAGGCGTTTTTTAAATTCATAGACAATAGGCTATTGATGAAGTATATTTAAAATTCACTCATACAATAATTAGGAGTTGTATGTATAAGCAGTAAGAAAATTTTCCTACCAAGATTATAAATCAATACAAAAATGTAGTATATTCTGCAAAAGAAATTAGTAACAAGCAAGTTGACTAACATTAATATACTTATTGTTGGAAATAATTTCTAGAGGCCGATGACTATATAAGTTACTCCCAGAAGCCTAGAACTAATATTGACAAAAATTCTACGGTAAACTTTGAGCTACGTGAGCTTTATAAATTTGTTCATTGATAGAATAAATGGAGGAGCAAGAAAAACCTACTATTTTTTATTTTAAAGTCACGTCAAAAACGTTGTTGCGAATGACGGAAAAAAAGTCTCTTTGAGTATTGCCTGTTAATTTTGATATTAAGAGCTGCCAATCGCGATGGTTGATCATTAAATTAAAAAAAAAAAGGCCATCTGGCAGCCAGAATGGAGAGTAGATTTATCGAAAATTTTCAGCACCTCCCTGACTTTTCGGTAGCTCGCGCTTAGTTTAAAACGAAGGTGGTCCTTGTTCATTTTTACTAAGGTTGAAGCCAATTTTTAAAGGTCAGTTTTTCAATCCAAGATTCGTAAACCGCGATTTAAATATTGTTAATATACTTATATATCTATATAGGTCATTCTATCTCGATTCAACGTCATTGCGACGGTGACTCTTTTCATTTTTTTTTGATTTTTTAATAAGTTTTCATACAGGTCGAAAGAAGTCTTTAGCTAAATTTTTAGCTCTTTATCTCCACCCCTTCCGGAGTTATCATTTTTGCTTAAAAAGGATATAACTTTGACTATAGTTATGATAATCTCACGTCATGGGGGGTCATTTTGTTTGAATTTTAACGTTCTTTCTAAAAAAAATTCAAAATCGGAAACAAAAAATTTTGTGATGCTTTTTCGGCCATTTTTAGTCAAAAAATTAGTTTTTCGTTCAGTGGGACACTATTAATTTTTTTCAAAAAAATTCCCAAAATTCTATGTTGAAAAACAAAATTTTTGAGCCATAACCCTAGATGGGTATCAAATAACTCTTAGTGAAACAAATTAGAAAACAATTTTTTTCATGTTATTATGATTTATTTTTCTTTTAAGATCACAGAATATTTGCTAATAGTCTCACAATACATACATTACTTTTTTCTAAGTTTTCTCAGTGGAAAATATAATATTTTACACGAAAATGTATAAGTTAAGTACTTTTTTTGCAATTTATTGTATCTTTTTAAATTAAAATTTAAATATATAAACCGTTACATCGTATTATTCAGATTTATGACTCTCAAATCTACTACGATATTATCGGTAGTACTTATCTGATATTACTGTGAGATAATATTTTTAGACTATTTGGAGAAATCACGTGATTTTAGAAAGAAAATAAATTAAAATCACAGA
Source organism: Microplitis mediator (assembly GCF_029852145.1). NCBI lineage: Eukaryota > Metazoa > Arthropoda > Insecta > Hymenoptera > Braconidae > Microplitis > Microplitis mediator. Next base: position 13,723,237 of record NC_079971.1, read on the forward strand.
ATATAAATTTAAAAAAAATTATTTTTAGTAAAAGTTATTTAAGTTATTTAAAAAAATTTAGTGTCCCATTGAACGAAGAACTTATTTTTCGACTAAAAATGGCCGAAAAAGCATCACAAAATTTTTTGATTCCGATTTTCAATTTTTTTTAGAAAGAGCGTTAAAAGCCAAACAAAATGACTCCCCATGACGTGAGATTATCATAACTATAGTCAAAGTTATATCCTTTTTAAGCAAAAATGATAACTCTGGGGTGGAGATAAAGAGCTAAAAATTTAGCTCAAGACTTCTTTCGACATGTATGAAAACATATTAAAAAATCAAAAAAATCGAAAAGGGTCACCGTCACAGTGTCGTTGAATTGAGATGGAATGACCCATATATACTTATTTAATTACGTATAACAAAAATCTCGGTTTGACAAACTAGCTTTAAGTAAGCGTGGTTATATCTATAGACTCAGTTATTAATATTACATTTGAAGTCTGCTTGATATTTGTGTATACTCATATGCTGAGTAAATAAAATATATATACATAATAAAATGTATCACAAGACGAGTTACAATCATAGGGCGTACAGGCACATTTCAAACATCATAAGTAAGAAAAGAGGTTCCTTTGAAAAATAAAATAGCTGTGAAATTTATAGATTATCTTGGACACACTAAAATCCAACCGACGAAAAGGGATTATAATGGGAAATGCTTTAGTTACGTGGAATAAGAACCATATTTTTGATATTTTTTAGTTCCATTAAAATTTTTAAGGCTATCAAATTATTGGAAGAAATAGACAAAACATAAAGTTTTAGGGCATAAATTAAAGCTCATTAGACCAGCTTTCAAATATTTTATACGAAAATTGTCTATGAGTTTTAGTTTTTAAATTATATGAACTTGAAAGTAGATAAAAACTGATATTTTCGAAAAATGGTGAGAATTTCAAAAAGCCATAGCTTCGAAACTAATCAACCGATTTAGCCCATCTTCGAACTAAATCATGATAATCGCCCATTGAATAAGTGTAGAAAATTTCATTAAGAACTAATAAGAATTGTAGATGTAATCGTGTCCTCAAAACTGAGTTCAAAAATATCGACTATTTTTTTTTTTTTAAACCCGCAGTGAAATACCTTCCCAGTCATAAAAAAAGAAGCCTGTGGAAACGGGGGCTCTTGATATCAATTTTGAAAGGTCGCTCATCGTAAATTTCTATTTTACGCTTAAATAACATGGAAAAAAAAACTTTTTTAGTTTGGAATTTTTCACGTCGGCAATAGCTCATTGTACGAATAAGCCCAGCATATATTTTTGTAGGGAATTTAACGCTCTACAAAAAAAGTCTCTTATCATTTTTCGACAAATCCATCTGTTCAAAAGTTATTGGAGCTCGAAGTCAAGTAAGAGTAAATTTTGAGATCTTTTTACTTTTCCGGCAAAACTATCATACTTATTATAAAATGTCGTAAAATCATTTTTGTAGATAATTTTAGTTTCTACAAATTATCATGAATACATTTTTTTCAAATTCCACATTGTTTTCTATTTATTTTAATTTTAATGTCAAGCTCTTAAAATCGATCAGAACACTATTTTTTTAGGAGCTTGGCATTAAAATGGAAATAACTAGAAAACAATGCAGAGTTTGAAAAAAATTTATCAATGATAATTTGTAGAAAATAAAATTGTGTACAAAAATGATTTAATGACATTTTATAATAAGTATGATAGTTTTGCCGGAAAAATAAAAGGATCTCAAAATTTACTCTTACTTGACTTCGAGGTCCAATAACTTTTGAACAGCTGGATTTGTTGAAAAATGATGAGAGACTTTTTTTGTAGAGCGTTAAATTCCCTACAAAAATATATGCTGGGCTTATTCGTACAATGAGCTATTGCCGAGGTGAAAAATTACAAACTGAAAAAATTTTTTTTTCCATGTTATTTAAACGTAAAATAGAAATTTACGATGACCGAGCTCTCAAAATTGATATTAGAGCTCCCGTTTCCACAGGCTTCTTTTTTCATGACTAGGAAGATATTTCACTGCGGGTTTTGAAAAAAAAAAAAAAAAAGTCGATTTTTTTGAACCGGTCTAATATATATGTAGGAGCAGGAAAAATATTTCGCTGTAAATATTTTCTCTGTTTCTACTTCAATAAAAAAATATTCGTTTTAAGTCGTTTTAAAATTTAAGGATAAAGAGTCGTAAATTTAAGGATTAGGTGAGTAACTAGTATTACTCGACATGCTGTCGCCAGATGTCAAAATATAGTTAGTTACTCGGTGAGATTGTTAGAAATATTGTAGCGTAAGTGCAAGTGAGAGAGCGAGTGAAAGTAAGAGTGTATGAAGTATGCTGTTGAGAGATGGGGGTGAGAAGGGACCGAGAGGCCCAAGTAATTTTAAGGGATAGTTTAAGTTAGTCTAACACCATCCAGGCTAGTGAGCACTTGTATCATTTCCCTCGAGAATAAAACTATTATTATACCTTTTAAAAATATTGCCTCGTCCTGTAATTCCTTTTAATGAATATAATTTAACAATCTATATTCTACATTTTGGGGGCTCGTCCGGGATTACAGCGAACAGGCATATAAAAGTTTAATAAACTAAGACAAAACACGGATTGTGAGGGAAGCAAGTTTAAAGACGTGAAGTGTTTTGTTCGATTTGATAAGTGTGCGTCGTGGAAATAATGGCTGATGAAGTTATTGACAATGTTGCGCGGGGTGTCAACGCGATGGAGTTGGACGAGGACCAACTCGCGCGGATGAGAGTTCCTGAGCTCAGGATGGAGCTCAGACAGAGGCACCTGCGAACCATTGGTCGTAAGCGTGAGCTATTAGAACGTCTGCGAGCTGCACTTTTGGTCGAACGAGAACGAGTTCAAGACGAAGAAGAAGAAGACGAAGCAGACGGCAACGACGACGACGATGAAGATGAAGAAGAAAATGAAGATGAAAACGACGAGATTGTTCCCGCGCGGAACGATCACCAGAACCAACTCCAGGTTCTGGAACACAACGATGAAGCTGGCGCCCCAGGAACACCGGTCATTCGCCGGCCCCGAGGAAGTCAGCAGCGCGTGCTGTTAACGTTCAAGGACGTTGAAGGCACGCTGAAAAAGTTCAGTGGCGATGATCACACTGATGTACGACGATGGCTCCAAAAGTTCGAAGAGATGGCGGAACTGTGCGAATGGAGTGACGTTCAAAAGGTGGCTTATGCCAAGCGACTGTTAGAAGGTTCCGCGGAATTATTCGTGGAGTACGAGAATTGTAGCAGAACATGGATGAAGTTAAAGAAGGCGCTGAAGGAAGAGTTTGAGAAAACCGTAGACAGTTTACAAGTGCACCGGGAACTCGTGAAACGGAAGAAGAAATCTGACGAGACGCTACAGACCTATGCGTATAAGATGCTGCAGATCGCATCCCAAGTCAATCTTGAAGTGAGTGTAGTTATCAAGTATATAATCGAAGGTATTCCCGATGAAGCTGTAAACAAGTCTATCTTGTACGGAGCTCAAACGATTAAGGAACTGAAAGAACGATTCAGTCAGTATGAAAGCATGAAACAGGAAGCTGCAAAGACAAAGACTAAAGCAGTGGAGCGGAGTGACAAATCTGGAAGAGCTGACGACAGGAACAAGAAGAAGAATGGTGAAGTGAAATCAACCGCGGTAGCAGTGAAGCGTTGCTATAATTGCGGGAGTGATAAGCACGTAAGTTCCGCGTGTCCCGATTCGCAAAAGGGTAAAAAGTGTTTTAAGTGCAATGGTTTCGGGCATATCGCAGCGGGGTGTCCAGACAATAATAAGCCGAAAGATGTGTATGTGATATCGCGGCCAAAGAAAGAAAAATATCAGAAAATTGTTTCAATTAATGACTATAAGACTCTAGCATTAGTTGACACAGGTAGTGACCTAACTTTAATTTGTAAGAGTGAGTACGAGAGGTTGGGGGCACCGACCCTCAGAGAAACGCAGGTATGTTTCAAAGGTTTGGCGTCTGGTATGAATGCAACTATGGGTGAGTTTACCGCTAGCATGACTGTAGAAAATGATGTATACATTGTTACTTATCATGTCGTACCCGATGCTATATTAAAACATCCTATTCTCCTGGGTACTGATTTTCTAGATCAAGTTGAACTCCGCGTCCGGCATGGAGACGTTACATTTTTAAAGATTGATAAAGACGATCATGTTAACGTAGATGAATCGGGAGAATCTTACATTCACCAAATTAATGTTATTGATAAAGCCGACGAAATAGATTTGTCCCACATTACCGAAGAATATTATCGGGAAGAGATCCTTAAGATTATAACAAATTATAAACCAGATCAAACGGAAGATATCGGAATAAAAGCAAAGATAATTTTAAGATCTGATGAGCCAATTGTTTCGCGACCACGGCGGTTGTCTCCATCGGAACGTCGGGAAGTTAACGATATCGTAAATATGTGGATGGAGGAAGGCATCATCCGTCCTTCAAATTCAGAGTACGCGAGTCCAATTGTTCTTGTACGGAAGAAAGACGGGTCAGCCCGGCTTTGCGTGGATTTTCGGAAATTAAATAGAATTATTTTGAGGCCACTTTCACCCTTGCCTTTGATTGAAGATCAGCTAGACGCGTTGGCAGAGGGAATATATTTTACAGCCGTTGATCTAAAGAACGGGTTTTTTCACGTCGATGTCGCGGAAGAATGTCAAAAATATACAGCTTTTGTAACGCCCGATGGACAGTATGAGTTTCGGAAACTCCCGTTCGGATTGTCTATCTCTCCTACCGTTTTTCAACAATACATAAATGCTATTTTTCGAACGTTAATAAAAGATGGAATATTGGTTATTTACATGGACGATTTAATTATTATTGCGAAGACCTTGGAAGACGCTGTTAAAAGATTACAGACGGTTTTAGAAGTTGCAGCTAAACATGGGTTGATAATAAAATGGTCAAAATGCCAGTTTGTAAAAACTACGGTTGAGTATCTTGGGCATATTGTATCCGGAGGTACAGTGAAGCCCTCGGAACATAAAACGTTAGCTGTAAGTAATTTTCCGGTCCCAAACACAATTAAGAAAGTACAGAGTTTTTTGGGTTTAACAGGATACTTTAGAAAGTTTGTACCCAGGTATTCTTTAATAGCTAGACCCTTGACTGACCTGTTAAAGAAAGGCGTTCAGTTTCACTTTGGTGCGAGAGAGACAGAAGCATTTAACGCATTAAAGGCCGCATTAGTATGCGGGCCTGTTTTAAATCTGTATAGAATAGGAGCTGAAACGGAATTGCATACTGACGTGTCATGCTTAGGGTATGGCATGATTCTAATGCAAAAGGATTGTAATGATGGGAAATTCCATCCAGTATATTATGCTAGTGGAAAAACTACCGAGGCTGAGGCAAAATATTGTAGTTACGAACTGGAAGTGTTGGCAATAATAAAGGCCTTGGAAAAATTTAGAGTTTATTTATAGGCAATACCATTTAAGATCATTACAGATTGTCAAGCTTTTACAGCCACAATGAAAAAAGAAAAACTATGTTTACGAGTGGCCAGATGGGCTTTATTATTGGAACACTTCGAGTACGAAATTTGCCATAGGCCTGGGAAAAGTATGATGCACGTAGATGCTTTGAGTAGAAATCCATTACCGACAGTTTTAATTGTACGCGAGAATGATGATGGAATTTTGGCGCGTGTGAGGAGTGCGCAGGAAAGAGATAATGATTTAAAGATTGTACTAAGTAATCAAGAGTGTGATGATATGAATGGGTATGTGGTGCGCAATAAGTTAGTTTATAAGGATGTAAACAGTGAATTATTAATTGTAGTGCCTAAAAGTATGCAATATCAGGTGATAAGACGAGTGCACGAAAAAAGACATTTTGGTGTTAATAAAACAGAAGAAATTCTCAAGAAGGACTTCTGGTTTAAAGGGATGAGGCCAAAGGTTGAGCAGGTAATCGAAAGTTGTGTTGCCTGTATCTTGGCCGAGAAAAAACACGGTAAGCCAGAGGGACTGCTAAATCCCATTAGCAAAGGTGATGTCCCTATGGATACCTACCACATAGATCACGTGGGCCCAATGACCAACACTCAAAAGAACTACAAACATATCCTTGTAGTAGTTGATGCATTTACCAAATTTGTTTGGCTGTATCCAACGAAGTCAACCGATACAGCGGATGTACTTAACAGACTTCGAAGCCAATCAACTATTTTTGGGAATCCCAGAAGAATTATTTCTGATAGGGGAACGGCGTTTACATCCAACGATTTTGAGCAGTATTGTAAAGAAGAGGGAATTCAACATTCACTGATCGTGACTGGAGTACCACGAGGAAATGGGCAAGTTGAGAGAATCAATCGAACTGTTGTACCTTTGTTGACAAAGCTGACGTCTCCGACACCTGAAAAATGGTATCGACATATCGACATGGTACAGCGCTACCTGAACGCTACCCCGAGTCGTAGTACAGGTAAGACCCCAAGTCAGCTGATGTTTGGTGTCAATATACGACTGAAGGACGATTTACGCTTGCCTGAGCTATTAGAAGAAGAATGGGCTACTCAGTTTGTGGAAGACCGTGACGAATTACGCAAGGAAGCCAAACAACAAATTGCGAAAACTCAAGAGGAAAATCGACGAGGATTCAACAAGAAGCGGAGAGCAGCAAGAAGCTATCAAGTTGGGGACTTGGTGGCCATTCAGCGAACACAATTTGGTCCAGGATTAAAGTTGAAGGGGAAATTCTTGGGTCCGTATCGTATAAGGAAAGTCTTGAGAAATGATCGCTATTTGGTGGAAAAAGTTGGAGAGCATGAAGGACCGCAGAATACATCTACTTCAGCCGACCATATGAAGTTTTGGGCTATGGAGCCTGAAGAAGACAATAGCGACGACGAGCAAGAGTCCATTGACGACATCTGAGGGCAGATGTCATCGCAGGATGGCCGAATGTAGGAGCAGGAAAAATATTTCGCTGTAAATATTTTCTCTGTTTCTACTTCAATAAAAAAATATTCGTTTTAAGTCGTTTTAAAATTTAAGGATAAAGGGTCGTAAATTTAAGGATTAGGTGAGTAACTAGTATTACTCGACATGCTGTCGCCAGATGTCAAAATATAGTTAGTTACTCAGTGAGATTGTTAGAAATATTGTAGCGTAAGTGCAAGTGAGAGAGCGAGTGAAAGTAAGAGTGTATGAAGTATGCTGTTGAGAGATGGGGGTGAGAAGGGACCGAGAGGCCCAAGTAATTTTAAGGGATAGTTTAAGTTAGTCTAACACCATCCAGGCTAGTGAGCACTTGTATCATTTCCCTCGAGAATAAAACTATTATTATACCTTTTAAAAATATTGCCTCGTCCTGTAATTCCTTTTAATGAATATAATTTAACAATCTATATTCTACATATATATATATATATATTAGACTGGGCCAAAAAAATTGACTATTTTTTTTTTCATAGCTATATCGAGAATATTATTCAGAATGACAAAAAAAAATTTCATGAAAGTTTGAGCCCTTAATATTAATTTTAAGAGGTCTATCATCGCTATTTTTAATTTTTATTCATAATTTGATGTTTTACGTCGGAATTGCTAGAACATTGGAGTAAAAAAAATTCATTTCCACTTATTCTTATGTAAAATTGAATTGCCTACAAAAAAGGTCTGATTGAAAATTTTCGTCAGACAAGCCGTTTCCGATTAATTAAGCTTAATAAATTGATATATTTTTTCGATTTAACATTTTTACTTTTGAATTTTGTAACTGACGAATCAAGAAATATCTAAAAAAGATCATGACAGATTTTCGAAGGAAATTTAATGCTCTACAAAAAAGGTCTCCTAACATTTTTTGCTAAATTCACTCCTTCGAAAGTTATTCACGTTATTGAAATCGTTTTGACTCAAATTCAACCTTGAATAACTTTCGAAGGAGTGAATTTAGCAAAAAATGTTAAGAGACCTTTTTTGTAGAGCATTAAATTTCCTTCGAAAATCTGTCATGATCTTTTTTAGATATTTCTTGATTCGTCAGTTACAAATTCAAAAGTAAAAATGTTAAATCGAAAAAATATATCAATTTATTAAGCTTAATTAATCGGAAACGGCTTGTCTGACGAAAATTTTCAATCAGACCTTTTTTGTAGGCAATTCAATTTTACATAAGAATAAGTGGAAATGAATTTTTTTTACTCCAATGTTCTAGCAATTCCGACGTAAAACATCAAATTATGAATTAACATTAAAAATAGCGATGATAGACCTCTTAAAATTAATATTAAGGGCTCAAACTTTCATGAAATTTTTTTTTGTCATTCTGAATAATATTTTCGATATAGCTATGAAAAAAAAAATAGTCAATTTTTTTGGCCCAGTCTAATATATATAGCTCAACTGGTAGAGCACTCGGCGCGATACCGAATTGGTCTGGGTTCGATTCCCAGTTCGGACTATCTATATTCTTCTCAGTTTATCTATAAATTGTCTTATTGAGAAGGTTTGCATGTTTAGGTTTCTACTATATTTAAATGGTCACACTGGTCACGAAAATTAAGGGATAGAAAAAAAATTCGAAATTTTTGAGTGATTTTCATTACGCCGTAACTCGGTGAAAAATGGTTGAAAAAAAAAAAAAAAGCAAATTGTAGCCGTAAGTTTCTTGTGTTCAGATATGGACCTCAAATTTTTTTATCATGCAAGGTTCCGGAGCAATCATAAGAAAACCGACGAAAAAAAAAATTTGCAAAATTTATGATTGTCTTCCAACAAGTCTATGGCTTCAATAAATTTTTTTGGACAATTCGACCTTATGATTCTTTTAGGAAATTTTATGCCCTTTAATTTGGAGACCTAAAAAAGTCTCTACGACGATTTAGCGCCGAGTTATCATTGATCAAAGCAAAAACAATCATTTTGACTTTGATAATCAATAACTCCGGACGTATTAGTCGTAAAGAGAATGAAAGTAGGGTTTTAAAAACTGCAAGACATTCTCTATGAGGCAAAATTATTGGCTTTTGATGAAAAATTTTTTTTGAAGCGATAATGTTTATTCAAAAATAGGTCGAAATTAGCATATTTACTCTCTAAATATGAATTAGTGATTTTTCACTAATTTCAAGTGAATATTCACTCATTGTCAATGCTACAATCGTACCACGCAGAATTAGTGAATATTCACTAAATGAATATGTGAATATTGGAATTCACTGATTTGAACAGTGAATATGGAAATCAACTGATTTCATCGGTGAAAAAAAACATTATATTGCGAAAAAAAAATATAAGACACTTGTAGTTAGATCCGAAATGTGATTAATGTATAAGAATCATTACTTAAAAGGAGTATACATGATTTTGATTGATAAAAAAATCCCGGTGACTGCTGGGCTCGAACCTGCATCCTTTCGATTCAAAGTCTTTGATGTTCTCCACTGCGCTGGCCTATGCATGTGATCGCGTGAGTGTAAATAGTATATTTGTTATGATACCAAACAATAACTGATGAAGAAATAAAAAATCCGTGATGTTATGATTGCCGTACTCTTCATATAAATATATTATTGTTTTGTACTTCTATTTTTTTTATTTTGAAAAGTTTTTATTAAAATTTTTAAAAATAGTACCATGATTATTAATTAAATTTATATCTAGTAAAATATTTAATTATTTGCTAGTTAAAGTTGCTAGTGAAATTGTGAAAAAGCCCCAAAAACAGATTCTCTGTAAATGGTTGCGCCAAGTACACGTTCAACATTGATCTCAGGTTGCATAATAAATAATATTTTCACAAAAAAGGCTGAAATCATGAAACACCTAGTAACTGAGATTTTTAATAATTAAAAAAAAAAAATTTTTTTAAATAAAAATGAAAAAAAAATACTTGAACGTACTTGGTGTGCGCTGTTAAAGTCAATTTTAAAAATTATTTAAGAGTAAGATATAAGAGTAAGATATTCAAAACATATCACATGACTGAAAAATTAATTTTTTGCATTTACGCACACCAAGTACGTTCAAGTATTTTTTTTTTTTCATTTTTATTTAAAAATTTTTTTTTTTTTTAATTATTAAAAATCTCAGTTACTTAGTGTTTTATGATTTCAGCCTTTTTTGTGAAAATATTATTTATTATGCAACCTGAGATCAATGTTGAACGTGTACTTGGCGCAACCATTTACAGAGAATCTGTTTTTGGGGCTTAGCCTCTTTGTCAGTACAGGGAAGATCATAAAGTCGACTTTTACTCTTCAAATTTCGACGTCCAGCAATTGACGTTGCAGGGTCACGAAGTATGAAATTCGTGGTAATATTTCGTGGGAACCCCAACCTACAAGCCTTCATTATTTTGCCTGATTTTATTTTTTTCGTTCTTAAGCAATAACTATTATGATGATGCTGTTGATGGGAAATAACACGTCTATGAAGTGTTGGTGAAATATTTTTATCAGGTAACTTGCAGGTTACGTATTTCATTATGAATTCAGCAACTTCTTCATTAGTATTAATACCCATAATTGGAGCACTTTCCACCCAAAATAACATATGTAAATGTTGAATTCCTCTACCTTGGTATTCTAAACGCCAATAATGATGAATTACTTTACCAAGTGGTTTGCTATCTGACAAGATAAAGTCGATAAAAATTTGGAAAATCCAAAAGTGCACGACTCGTAATGCTCATATATTATGAAATAAAAAATAACAATGAAAAAATGGCGGGAAGTGCAAATAAATTTAAAATATATACAATTCTCTTTCATTAAAACTTGTCATGTTTTTTTTTTTTTTTTTATTATATTAGTATTTTTTTATAATTATAAAAGAACTTATTCAAAATATCTCGATTAATAACAAAAAAAAAATATATGTAAATAAAAATAAAAATACAAAAAAATTCAGGCGTACCAATTAGCAAAAAAAACAGCTGTTCTAGGACGGTAATGCGCAAGCGCCCCTGGTGGAATAAATGTACGTATAATGTATAGATATATGATATAGATATATCACCATCCATGTTAATTTTACATAGATTTATATAGATTAGTTATACAACCTTTTTTGTTCTTTTATTAATTGTAATTCAACAACACTGAGTTACCTAGTCATTCGCAATAAGGGACCTACAAATCGATCAAAGAATTAAAAAAAAAAAAATTGATTCAATTACCGGATTTTGTCGCAAGTTATCATGTATACGGGATCCGTACTTGACGGACAGGAAATTTTTTGAAACTATTTTGATGTTTTTTCCGTTTTTATTGAACTAAATAAATTTTTGAAAAGTATGGAACTAATCTCCATTAAATTATCTTTAAAGTAGTATGCAAAATATCTTAATTCCGTGAACTAACAAGGGTATAATAACTGAAATAGTCACCGAAGTGAGGCGAAAAAAATTTTTCGATCGTAAAGCACGAGTCGTGCAATAGCTTTAAATTTATTATCTAGAAATCTGGAGACTGATACTGGATCAGCAGCGATAACCTCGTTGGGAGATAACTTATCAAAGTTTGGAGAATTCATTTCTCGTACGTATCCAATCAAATCGTCCCATAGCCATTCAGCAGGACTGATCGTTACAAACCATGTTGCAGGGCCATAGTAACGAGTCATGCAGTGCAAATTATTTCTAGGTTTACTCCAAAATTGAGCTGAATATCAGAGACGAGCAAAAATAGTACTTAAATTTGCTTCTAACTGACCACTTTGTAAGTGTTTTAAATAACTTTCTGCAGTATATTTTTGACGAGGATTCGTAACTTTTAATGTATGAAATATTCCTTGACCCAATTGACGAATATTGGCATCACGTAATAAAAAGAAAAGATACTGTTGATTTAAGCGAAATCGAGAATCTGCTGATTTTAATCTTGCTTTTATATACTCATAGTCTGTAAGACGTATTTCTCTTTCTTCATGTTGCCCATTTCTACCTTGAGGATATAAATCTGGGAAACATTGTAAATCTAAAGTTCTAACTCGATTATCCAACGGTTTATCATTAATTTTTAACATCAGGTACATATTCGTCGCTGATTCATTCTTTCTTTTATCAAAGAGAGGATATATCGTACAATGCTCGTATTGAGAACCGTCGGGATTTAATATCTGATATTAGCTCGTGGTTTATTATTATCATTTTTATTTGTTTCAAGCTTGACTTCAATATCATCATTATTTTGTTGTTTATTTCTATTTTTTTCACAGCTATCCTGATTATTTCTAAATTTTTGATTTTCATTTTCAAGATTATTATTCTTCATATTCATTGATAAAGTTGACTTACTGTAGTTATGATCACTGGAAATTGAATTCTTTGTTGATAAAACAATATTTTTGTGAATTTTTTCTGTAGTTGTTTTCATATTCATACTATAACTATAATCTCGGTGTTCCAAATTATGTGTTACTTTAATAATAGTTTTGTAATTGAGTTCTGTAATTATGTCAGTATCTATACAAGATTTATCGTTTTCGAAAGTTTCTTTATTAAAAGTAACATTGTTGATACTTGGCAGTTGATTCTCGTTTCTTTCTAATGGTGAAAATATTTTGTTATAGTTATGATCATTACAATGATTTGATTCAAGCGATACATATTTTTGTTCCATTCTTTTATCATTTACAATTATTTCGTGATCAAAATCTATATTGTTTCTAGTCTTATGTATATATAAGCGTCTATTTCTGTTATTTTCAGCCGATGAAAATGACTGAGTATAATTATGATCTTCAAAGTCAGAACTGTTTTGAATTGAAATGATATTTTCATAATATTCTTGTGTAATTATTCCACTGTTGACATCTTTACGATAATCTTTCATTTCATTGGTATTGTTATTTTTTTTTTTCAATTTCAATTCTCTTCTTTTCACATTTGCCATTTTCTCTTTGAATCATATTGCTTACTCTATCTGGTTCTTGTTCATTGTCGATAATTCTGCTATTTTCAATTTCACCATCGATATATTCATTATCTTTGACGTTGTCAGAATTTTCATCAGTTTCACTGTTTGTATCATCATTTGGTTCTATATAGAATTGTATATTTTTAGAATGAAGCCATTCCTTTAAATTTTTAGAACATTCCGGCATTTTAATTACTGCATAAAGTGGATTATTGAATTTTAACCATGTCAAAATCCTAAAAATTTTTCCTACATCAACTAAATCCTCCCATATAATGTTTGACTTGGTAGGTATTCCACGAATTAGAATAAATAATTCATGATTAGTATTAATAGTATCAGTTGTTAAGCATATTTTTTTCGAAGTTTCTTCTGTCGTCAAAGGAAGATGGAATATCTGACCTTTTATTTTTTGTATACGCATCGTATGTGTTAAATTTTTTTTTAGCAACGGTTCCTAACCTTTGAATCACTTGAAATGACTTTGCCCTTTGGATAAGAAGTTTTTCGTAATCATTTAAAATTTTCATTCCATCGGGAACTGGCCCTACATACATATTATTTAGTATGCAAGTTGAAGGTAACGAATTGGAACGAATCTTTTTTAAACAGTTGTTACATATATAATCACTATTTAATGTTGAATCTTGTGTTTTAATGAAATTTTTCAAATTATACCAAACTTCACTTGCAATAGGATTGTATAACTTGTTAAGATTGGTGACATCCTTTTCAAAATTTACTTTTTGACAAGATATACACTTATAATGCGGCATGTCTAAAGATCGCCTCGTAAATGATATAAATGCTGATTTATAGTCTAATTGTATTTGATCTTCATTCAAACAAATTCCTTCATGTTCTTTGTCAAGTATGCTTCCCTTCATTTTCATTTCATTTGTTATTTTAATCAAAGTTTCCAAACTTGACGTCTCTAAGGCACAATCAAGTGCATCTAACTTCTCTAAAATCTCTTTCATTCGATATATAAGGCGTTTAATGTATCTCACGGCAGGAAAATGGGGTGATAATAATTCAACCCCTGGCGGATCCGATTCCACTGAATCCCCTGAAATCCCACCGTATAAATGTGAAAAAATTCCACACAACATACACTTAAATTACACCGTACTCCTCCGGGTTACACGATTTTTACCTGCTATTCCCACCGGAGCTTTGATGAAAGAAAGAGTACACCAATACTACACTGACTTTACACGACGACTGTTTTAGTGGAAATTTAAATTTTGCGCTTAAATTACATCGTATTACACGATTCTTACTCGCTATTCCCACCGGAGCTTCAATAGAAGAAAAAGTACACTATAACTACACTTATTTTACACCATGGATGATTCAGTGGAAATGTATATTGTACGCTTAAATTTCATCCTATACAACGTATTAAATAAATTGTAAATTTTTGTTCATATAGTAGAAACTCTATACTTTTTACAAAAATAATTTTTTTTTGTAAGTCCAAGTTTAATTTCTAAGAATTATTATTCATGGAAGCATTGGTAATAAATACTAATGCCACGATGTAAAATAGGATATACTATGATACCAACAAAAAAGGTACTCATCACTCTGTCAAATGACAGAAGAGTAATCGTGCCAAAATTGCTTCCAGCATTGGAATATAACACTTCTGAAATAAGTCTCTTACTAGAGACACAACAACCCGTGGGCGCAATCTCGTGGCGAGCATAGAACTACTTCCTCTGCTGCTTATAGCACCGGTGACCTCCCTCTCCTACATATATACATATATATCTTTACTCCCGAGTTATTTTACTCTTAGTTTAAGCATTTTTTTTTTTTTTTTGGTTGGAGCATATAAAAATTTTTGCGCTTAAAAAATTGTACTTATTCTGAGAAAATTTATTGTCTTCAAATCAAAAAATGTAATATTGTTTCAAAAAACTAACACATCTTTCTTTAAGAAAATATCTCTCATGTTTAGAAAAAAAAAACTCTTAAAACAAGTATAAACTTTTTTTGTTCAAGCATAAAAATATGTTGACTTGAGGAAAAAAAATTTTGATTTAAGATAATTATTTACTACGTGCAAGAAAATTTCAATTTTCTGAATCGTTAAATAAAATCTCTTGTATCAAGATTAATTTTCTTGGTTCAAGTGAACTGTATTACTTTGTGAAAGATAAGTTGCAGGAAGTGAAATGATTTACATAAAAGACTCTATCACATTTTAAGATAAGTCTGATAGTTTCGCCGAAAAAGTCAAATAATACTAAAATTTACTATGAATCAAACTTTGACCTCGAATAACTTTCAAAAAATTAACTTTATCGAAAAATTATAAGAGTCTTTTTTTATAGAACGTTCAATTTTCAACACAAGTATTCATTGATTTTTCCGATACACTAATTCCCTGGTGAGTGATAGAATTCTAAACTGTGAAAAAATATTTTTCCTATCTTATTTAAATCAGAAATCGAAAAATGCAATGGACTACCTCTAAAACTTGAATTTAAGAGCCGGTCTTCTGATAGAATTTTTATTTTAACATATTTCATCAATTTCTGGTGGTACCCAGAAAAAAATGTTGTTTTCCGGCACACCCTAACTATTATATTGTAAAATAATTACAACTTTTAGTATTGATTACAAATACATTTTACAATTATCTGATACTCTTGCACCAAGTAAATAATTATCTTGATAATTTTATCTTATGTCAAAATGTTTTTTTTTTCAAATCAACATATTTTTATGCTTAAATTGAAATAATTTCATTTGCTTAAAGTGTTTTTATTTTTTAGTATGAGAGATATTGTTTTGAAGAAATTTTTTCGTTAAAAGTGAAAATGAATTGTATTTTTTAATCAAACATTTGAAAGCAAAATATACACTTATCCAGAAAATTAAAGGAACAAGAAAATTTTATAAATTTTTTAGTGATTTTTAGAAGGCTGCATTTTCGTGAAAAATGATCGTATCGAAAATATTAAAAAGCAAATTGAAGCTTGAAATCTCTAGTTTGAAGATCTTCCAGCAAAATAATTTTTTGAGCTACGGTTTTTGCGGAATCATAAGAAATAGCTCGAGACAAAATTTTTCTAAATTTTTTGGTTTTGGTTTTTGGGTCTACGGGGTCGAGAAAATTGTTTGGCTCGTTTAGGAATTTTATTTATCTACAATTTGCTTCTTTTTTGTTTATTTGTACGACGATTTGCTGCTGAGATATCAGCCTTATAATAAGAAAGGATCTTTTTGTCCTTGATAATCGATATCTCAGCAACTAAGGATCGCACAGTGATTTTGAGGGCAGCTTTAGAACTTGAATTAATACCCCACAAGCCTCATTTCCGATTTAAAAAAAAAAATTTTTTTTTCATCCTTAATATTAATTTGAAAAACCTACAAAAAATGGACTTTTTATGGTTTTTTAGTAAATCAACCGCTGTTTTAAGAATATTGGTGGAAAGGAAAATGTTACCAGGTGATTTTAAAGGTTAATGTACCCCCAAAAGCCCTGGAAATTTTCAAATCGATCCATTGAACTGTGTGTCCGAGCCGATTGTTCAAAGTTTTACAAAACAATTTAAGGAACAATCTTTGTTCCTTAATTTGTGTAATCATTACCAAAATAGAGAAATTAATTTTCTTTCATTTCTGCGTTAGTTATTCAGTATATATAAGGAAAAGGAACAAAAATAAATCTCCAAATACGAGATAAAACAAGAATTTTTTTACGTTTTACTCGGAGTTTTTTTTCTTTTTTTATTATAAGGCTGATATCTCAGCAGCAAATTCTCGTACAAAAAAAACAAAAAAGGCAAATTGTAGCTGAATAAATTTCCTAAACGAGCCAGTAATTTATTTTTCGGAAAAAAATTTTCTCGACCCTGTAGACCCAAAAACCAAAACCAAAAAATTAGAAAAATTTTGTCTTGAGCTATTTCTTATGATTCCGCAAAAACCGTAGCTCAAAAAATTATTTTGCTGGAAGATTTTTAAACTAGAGATTTCAAGCTTCACTTTGCTTTTTTAATTTTTTCGATACGATCATTTTTCACGAAAATATAGCCTTCCAAAAATCACTAAAAAATTTTTAAAATTTTCTTGTTCCTTCAATTTTTTGGATAAGTGTAGAATTATATATAATTACTTAACATTATATATAATTTTTTTTACTCGGGCGCTTAAATTACATCGTATTACACGATTTTTACATGCTATTCCCACCGGAGCTTCGATGAAAGAAAGAGTACACCAAAACTACACTTATTTTACACGGCGGCAGTTTTAGTGGGAATTTCAATTTTACGCTTAAATTACACTATGTTAAACGGTTTTTTTCAGTGCACGAACTCCTTTAACGTGAAAATAACTATTTTAAATACTAATTACAACAAAATTTTAAAATTTTAAAAATACGCTAGAAAATGCAGACAAAACGTCGCAAAAACTCCGAGGAAACACAGTAGAAACCTCTTGTCATCATGGCAGACAAAACACCGCTTTTTAACAAAAAACACCGTCGAAACTCCGTTGATACGTCGATATCTTAGCGAGTTTGTACGGTGGCGCTTGAACCAATAGAATATACCGTGGAAACTCAATGGTAATAGAATGTAAAATGAGTGTCAGTAGATTAGTGTGAAACAAGGGTAAACTATGAGTGAAATTTTCACAAACCCACCGTGTGATACACATGAAATTCCGGTGTATTTTCAGTGTAATTCGGATTACACTAAGTTAACACTGAAACCCACGGTGGAAACGGATCCGCCAGGGTACAGAAATAAATGATGACTTACAGTGTCCGAAAGATTCATAGCAATGTAGATAATGGCCTAGTTTATTTTCGGAATGAGGTAAAAAGAGTTTTTTCAGAAATTCTGAAAATTTATGTAACCGTTGCAATTTTAAATCTTCCAGAAAACGTACGTACTGCTTATATACATTGTAACATGAGGAAAATTCGACATCGACCCGTGGTTTGAAATTATTTGAAATAATAAAAAGTTTGGAAAATCCAAAAGTGCACGCCTCATAACGCTTATTCAAAAATACAAAATAATTTATTATTTAAGTATCCTACCGAAGGAATTAGAATTAAATAAATAAATAAAAAAATAAATGATATTGGTTTTATTATTATTATTATTATTATTTTTTTTAATATCACTTTTAGTTACTTGAATTCTAGGGTTCATTCTTTCGCGGTTTTGGCGTCCGATGAGAAACGTACAGCGCATACATGTACATATTTATCAGCCCGGCTAACAGCGCCCGAAGGTGGCCAAAGGCTGAAGTCGTACAATCATAGAAATACACCTATATATATAGATATATAAAAGACAAGTGTTTTCAATATTTTTTATTAATTGTTATTAAACGACAGCGAATTAAAAAGTCATTTTAAATAGCAAAAAATCCGGTGTCGTTCTGAAGCTAATAAAACAAGAATGGTCCCGATACGTTAAGTTTGACGGCCGTGATTGTGGCACATCCACACGAACAGACATCCGGACAAGCACGACAAAGTTTTTTAATCATATTTTTATTAATGTTAAACAAAATATGTGTGTTTTAAACACATCGAGTGTGATAATTAGAGCATTCATCTTGATAATGGTGCATTTGTATTACCTTACAAATACAAATGAATGAAATACACGCAATTTAAGTCCGGCAAATTGCTTGACTGGGACATGTTGAGAGTAATGCACAACCTCAAACGCTTCGCGTTATGAGGTGTGCAATAATTATCTGGTGAGCGAATTCTAGTGACATCTAGAATCGAAAATTTCGACTTCGACCGAGCAAGCGATCCAACGCATGGATTGAAACGAGAGATCCGGGATAGACGCTGGACTGAACGGCCATGTTTATTTTTATTTGAACAATTCGACTCGACTAAACGAACAATTTCAATTCCGACGTATGATCGATTTGCATTACGACATGTAAGATCAATCCGAGTTTGATCAACGAACAATTAATCGCGACCAATAATTTCGACTGACAATAACCGATTAAGTGAACAAGTGATCAAGCCGAAGCCTCGGCCCGAAACTGAACAAAGTGTACAACCGATTTGTTAATGGGCGAGTGAAGTGCAATAATGATTAATTAATGAAATCATTAATTTCGCGTAATAACTTGTGATAGTGAAATTGAACGCGTTACCAAAATAAAATGTTATTTTATATTTTATTTTATTTCATCGAGCAATTCTGAGAATTACGGATTATCCGTGTCTCATTCGTAACAGCAGTCTTGTCACCTCGCCGTGTAAGAATACTCTGACGTCACTCGTCAAGTATTTCTTTAATACTTCCGCTGTATGTGTGTCTCCGGACAATAAACGTATTTTTTTTTTTTTTCGATAACCAAATGTGTTTTCCCGAGCAATGAACTAATTGTGTTTTTCGATCAACTACGAGAAATTTTGTCTTGTTTATATCGAGTCATGCCGACACCGGCAAATTTATATTTTTGTTTGTAACCGATTATTTGTGTGATACCGATCAACGATTTTGTTTATTTAATATACGATTGATTATTTTATTTAATTCTGATCAATTATTTATCGTAATCTTAAGTGCCTGACCTTTCCCCGATCCGCCACCCTGAGCCGAGTTATATTTTGATAATTGTTTTTTTTTTCGGTGATTATAAAATCACCTGGCGCCCAACTATAAATTTTGAACAAGGTTGCCAAAAATTGTAAGTCTATCCGGACTTCACTCCGATAGATCCCCGGTGGTTAAAAACCCGTTACAACATATATATATTCATCGTGATTAGTACGACAGTAATCATTACAAAGCCATTGTTTCTTTCCATGGCTGCCCTTCAATATTGGTAAAACATTAATAGACCGTCCTTTTAAATCAATAACGATTGTTTGATTACTCATTGTTTCAAACAAATAAGACACTTCAATAAAGTAAGCTTCAGTGGATGAGTTATGCAGTGACTTCCCACATATATTTTTGTAACTATCTATTGTATCTACGAAGGGATCTGATAACTCCGCAAGATAAAATTCAGCTTTGCTTTTCAAGGTATATAATGTTTTAGACAAGATCGTTGTGTAGTTTTTCCTTTGACATAAACACCATTTTACGATTTTTTCGGCTTCTAATCTTTTGTCTGCTTCACTACCTTTATTGATTACTGCTGTTAATTTTTTAATATAGATTTCAGAAGATGACTTCATTTTGATATTATTTTTATGATAGTCATCTCGTTTGTATTTAGCGACAATCTTTCTGGCCGTTGAAATTTTTTGTTGTATCTGTTTTTTGTTTTGAATATTATTTTGATCAGACTCGGTTTTATTCAATACAAATCGTTTTCTGCTTGTCGAAAACGTTTGTTTCTTTGTCAAATTTATGATTTCAAATTTATCATCCATGGTAAGACTTTTTGATTCTGATTTCAATGATAAATTGTTAAGCTTAGACAATCTCTTATTCAGAACTGAATCATTATTTACAATAAGCGGCTTTGTTTTGATAATTTTTTTATCTTTTTAATTTAATTTGTCGTTTCGCGATTTAATCGAAAACTGACAATCATAGTACTCTTATTTTGGAGAAATTTTATTGTTTCGTATTCGCTTATACAAAACATCACGTTCTTTTTTTCTAATGTCATCTAAATTTAATAAGCTTAAAGAACATCTATTAGAGATAATTGGGAAATGAGATACTATATTAGTCTGAAATATTTTTGATAAATGGGATCGCATTGAATCGTAATCATATTCGATATTTTCAGGTTTTTGTCTAAACAAAAGAGATACTGCACATGCAATGGCAAATACACCGCAGTCATCTCCATTTCGTTGATATTGGACTTTTGAAAAAATGAGATATTTTGAATTAATTTCTAAGTAGGGATACAAATGTTGTAAAAAAATAATCTGGTCCTCATCAAGTGATTTTTTGTTTAGAGAATCATATACATAGATTTTTTTCGTGTCATAAAAAGTACAGATCCAATGTTTGCTTCTACTGTATAATATTTGAATATGTTTCTCTAATTGTGGTACAGGTTCAATATTTTTAGGCCTTTCTAAGTACAAATTATCTCGATGATTATAGTCAGAACAAGTTGCTAAAATTCTTTTGAACTGATGCATGTGTTCATCGATCAATTGATTTCCTTGCCGTATTATAGTTATTAGAGTTTGGATATTTTTTAAATCACAATCATTTTGTTGAATTTCATTTGCTTTGTCACACTTGTAATTGCTTCGGATCCCATCTAAGTTTAGTTTTGGCATTTTATCGTGGCCTACTACTTTTTGGTTACGATAGAACAATGACTTATGTTCCTTTTTCCGAATTTCCGCTAAATCAAGTAAAGTAAATGCGTTTTTAATCGAAATCACAGGAAAGTGTGTCAATTTATTTGATCTAAATATCGATAATAAATGTGAGCGCATTAAACTGTTATCATACTGTATTAGGGCAGGTTTTTGATCAAACAACAGAGATCCTGCAAAGGCAATCGCAAAAATACCACAGTCATCACTATTTGGCTGTTGCTGGACTTTACAAAAGATGGGAGATTTTGAACTAATTTTTAAATATGGATACAAATGCTGTAAAAAAGTAATCTGGTCTTCATCAAGTGATTTGTTGTTTAAAGAATCATATACGTAGATTTCTTTCGTGTCATAAAAAGTACAGATCCAATGTTTGCTTCTACTGTATAATATTTGAATATGTTTCTCTAATTGTGGTACAGGTTCAATATTTTTAGGCCTTTCTAAGTACAAATTATCTCGATGATTATAGTCAGAACAAGTTGCTAAAATTCTTTTGAACTGATGCATGTGTTCATCGATCAATTGATTACCTTGAATTATAATATCCTGATATTTTGCTTTTAAAATAGGTAAATGATTTCGTTTCTCTTTAATTTTATGTTTTTTTGGCAGGGTTTTCGCCATTGATTCAGTTAATTTACGTTTACGAGATGTATTTATATTTGTCACTTTATTGCCACATGCATGATTATAAACACAATCATTTAGATTCTCACATAAAACTCGTTTATTGGGTAAGCTCGAACATTGAGTAGTACTACTATGTGATAGCGATTGAGAAAGATTAGAAGATTCATCAGTTGTTACAGTGATATTATCCTGCTGAATATGACTGCTCTTGACAATTTTCGAACTAAGGGCGTTTACATTTTTATCGACCGATATCTTTTCAGTAACAATTGCACAAAGTAATTTTTTACTGTTGTTATGTCCAAATAATTTTTTTTTTATCTTTAATAATTATTTAAAATAATTATTTCTGAGCTCCTCTTTGCAAAGCGCGCGAAAACGCAGCGTCAGCTTTTTCACCGTTTTATGCGGCAAAGAATAGTGGGAGGATAACTGCAATAAGTTTAACGAATAAATAATAAACTGTCGTCACCTTCCACCAATGACGATAATTAAAAATTCCCCATCAATCGCCAAGCAAAGTCTATAAAAAGCCTGAGCACCATGGCTCAGGGCCTCAGTTTTATTTAAACTTCTTGGTCCGCGTAAACGGCGTCGATAGCCCGTAATCTTATTGCAGAAATCTTCCAACGTGGCAATAAGTAATCGTCGCTGATTTAGGTATCCGGCTGATTAAGTTCGTGTAGGATATTAATTTATTCACTTACGATCATTATTAATAAATTAAATTGTCAATTGAGTTAGATACTCGGCTGATAGTCAACTATCGTGTAGAGTATAGTTCTTAATTGCAATTGAAAGATCTCGAAGATCTATCCGGTTCGAGTGAATTGTGACACAAATCACGTGAATTTGTGATCTCACTTTGTGCCGAGTTTTTGCGCATAAAAACCCCTTTTGGGTGTGAAAAAGGACGCATTTATAAATAAAAATCTGTTTAAAATATCCGATAAGATAAATGATCTTATAATACAAATTATATAAAAGTTGTGAAAAACTAGAGTGAATAAGTGACGTTCAGTTAAAACGTTGTAATTTAAAATACCTAATAAAAGATCAAGTTCATCACTCAAGCCGTTCGATTTTCATTCGAAAGTAGTACATAAGACATCATCCTACCAACCCAGCCGCACCCATTCTACCAACCTTACAGGAAGGCCGAGTGAGCTGTTTAGTTCTAGAGGGATAATAGCTGCCGCACTAGAAGAATTGACATCGAAAGGTAGGTGAAAGAACTATTATTCTATCATAGTTAAAATATTTTTGGCTTAAACAAGAGCACCAGTCTCTTCGGAGACGTTTGGGTTCTTAATTCTCGAAAAGATCCACTATAAATAATAAATTATAGGAAGATAATTTCTTCCTCGTATTCTTTATTGTTGTCCGCACCCTCCAACCTGCTTGTCCAAAATTACTATCGCTACCAAAGGGAGAAATCCCGGATAAATAATTAAAAATTAAGCGGCGGACATAACACAGTCGATTATAAAGTTAGTTTCGTCATTTTGATTACATTTCCCTTTGAACTGCTTACGTACAGGTTCTAGTTTTGGAACAGGACTTTGTAGCTTTGATGTTTTTTTAAGTTTTTCACATTCATTTTTTGATTTTTTAATGTCACTACCGTCCTCCTCAGTTATCTCGTGTTTGTTACTAATATTGATTTTTTTAAATTTGATTCGTGCTAACGAAAAATAACTTGATTTTGTTGGAAAATGCGTAATAACTTTATTTGTTATCATACTTAACAAATGAGTTCGCATTTTATCGTGATCATAATGAATCAGATTCTCTGCCGGCCAATTTCCTAATGCCAAAGAAGTTGCAAATGCTATGGCGTAAACGCCACAATCATAACCATTTGGTTGTCTTTGTACTTTAGGAAATAGAACTGTGTTCGAATTAAATGAAAACTCTGGATAAAAACGGCGCAAAATAAGTTTGGGTTTTTCATGAAGCTTATTCATTCTAGCCGAGTCAAAAATGTAAATCGTTCCTTTTGTATAATAGCAGCAAACCCAATGGTCACTTGCATTATTATCATTCTTGTCATAAACATATTCAAAATTACGGCTATGTAGTATTTGAATATGATCGTTATTATAATTTAATGGCTTGATTAATTCAGGACACTGAACTTTCCAACTTTCTTGAAATGAATATCCAAATTGTCGCGATAGCAAAAACGCAAAATAATCAAAATGATCATCTTCCAAATAGTCTTTTAAAGCAATTTTTGATAACAAATGGTTACCGAGAGGTTGCATTCTGAGTAAATTAAAAAAAAATAGACACAAATAATGTAGAAATGGTTATACGTATATTTATTGATAAACTTATCACTAAATAATTACAAAAGACTTGAATAAATATATTTAATAAAGTTGAAAGTAATATAAAATAATGACAATAAAACAATTATCAAAGTACTAATCAATAGAATAGTTAATAAAAAAGTTGTTATTCGAATGCTGATTACTCTCAGGTGTAGCTATAGATAGTGTAATTACTTTGAAAACCAGACGAATAACAATTAATGCGGACTTCCTATTATTATTGAAAATATTGTTACTTAACTGCTAGATTATAGCAACTATGTCGACGGAAGAAACTACTGCTTTTAGAAAGAAAATATAAAAATGTTCAACTGCTTATAAATACTGCAGATATCTTGTTATTTAACTGCTTAATTATAGCAGATATGTTAAAAAGAAGAAAATACTGCTTTGAAAAGCAGAATAAAAATGAAATGAAACTGCTTATAAAAACTGCAGATATCTTGTTATTCAACTGCTTAATTATAGCAGGTATGTTAAAAAGAAGAAAATACTGCTTAAAAAAGCAGAATAGAAAATTAAACTGCTTCTTGACAGCAGAAATTCCAAAATGTTATTAAGCTGCTTCTTGATAGCAGAAATTTCAGAAAGTATGAGCTGAAAAAAAAAAAATATGTTTAAAATTAATAATACTGTTGTTATGTCCAAATAATTTTTTTTTTTTTATTTTAATAATTATTTCTGAGCTCCTCTTTGCAAGGCGCGCGAAAACGCAGCGTCAGCTTTTTCACCTTTTTTTTTATGCGGCAAAGAATAGTGGGAAGACACCTGCAATAAGGTTAACGAATAAACAATAAACTGTCGTCACTTTCCACCAATGACGATAATTATAAATTCCCCATCAAATTGCCAAGCAAAGTTTATAAAAAGCCTGAGCACCCATAGCTCAGGGCTAGTTGGTTCTTAAAACTTACGGTCCGCAAAATTTCGAACGTCGAAATTTCGTGTACTCTTATTGCAGGAATCCGCCCTAGGCGTTGAAAAGTCAATAAGAGGATTTTTAATAATTTTTAACTTAAACCTTATTGCAGGAATCCGCATTTGCGTTGAAAAGTCAATAGGGCACTTTTTAAATAAACTAGACTAATTCTTATTGCAGGAATCCGCATCCGCGTCGAAAATTCAATAAGAAATAGTCAAAGGTTGCTAAATTCTATTAACCTCACTGCAGGAATTCGCCCTAGGCGTCGAAAAGCCAGTAAGGGATTTAAATTTTATATTAAAAATCCTCAAATATTGATCTAAAATTCGATCTGACGCAACCGATAATCGTGCGTCTAGTACAATATTTGTCGGATTTTAAAAACCATCCGGTACGATCGAACCAGTGACGCAAATCACGTGAATTTGCGATTCCATCTCGTGCCGAGTTAATTTGCGCATAAAACCACTTTTCGGGTGTGTAAAAGGACACATTCAATATAAACAAAAGTCTTATAAAAATATCTGTTAAGGATAAATAATCCTATAATATAAATTAAATATAAAGTTGTGAAAAACTAGAGTGAACAAGCGACGTTCAGTAAAAACGTTGTAATTTGAAATACTTAATAATAGATCAAGTTCATCACTCCAACATTCTACCAACCCAACAGGAAGGTTGAGTGAGCTGTTTAGTTCTGGAGGGATAATAGTTGCCGCACTAGAAGAATTGACATCGAAAGGTAGGTGAAAGAACTATTATTCTATCATACTTGAAATACTTTTGGCTTAAACAAGAGCACCAGTCTCTTCGAAGACGTTTGGTTTCTTAATTCTCGAAAAGATCCACTATAAATAATAAATTATAGGAAGATAATTTCTTCCTCGTATTCTTTATTGTTGTCCGGACCCTCCAACCCGCTTGTCCAAAATTACTATCGCTACCAAAGGGATAAATCCCGGATAAATAATTAAAAATTAAGCGGCGGACATAACACTGTCAACTTATTTCTTATCAATATACAAGAATCACAACTTACTACGTAATGGTCCAAAGTCGTATTAATGGTTTAATTTAGAATATATATATATGTATAAGTCAGATGGCAGTCATCAAATTTTAATTTTAACTTGACATTGATGGGAGGCAATTAAAGCACGAGAAGATCTGTAATATAATATTATTAAAGTAGAAAGAATATATAATCATCCAAAATATTTAAATCATTATACAATGATAACTATTTCTTTTAATTACATAAAATACATACTTTGTATTAAATTGACACTTACTGCGATTTAAATGGTCAATTTTTTATTAATTTTCTTTAAGAAAAACACTTTTGTCGCCATTAACATTAAAAAAATATATACAGGGTGTCCCAAAAGTTCCGGCCCAAACTTTGAGGCCAGATAGAGGACGAAGTTCTGGGACGAAAAGTCCTGTGCCGTTTTTTCACCTGACGAACAGGTAAATTGTTATTAATTAAACAAGGTAGCCAATCAGAAGAGAGCATTAGCGCGAACCAGTAAAGTGGGGTGAAAAGTCTGGGGGAAGCTCCAACGCGGGAGCGCTCGGCTGTCGTTCAGCGGCTTTCACAACACGAGATGCACGCGAATGGAATTTTTAATTATTCAATTTTTGATCTCTTCGCAAAAATCGAGTCCTGCAAAAAAAAAATAATTTTTATTTTCTTATTACCTGACAAACGGTCAGCTGACTGCTACCAGTTTAAAAAATAACAAAGGATTTTTTTATGAAAATCTAGTTTCGCAATTATTAAAAAGAAATTATTTCGCACTCATCAACTGAATGGCAGTCAGCTGATTGCCAACAGTTTCGAAAAGAACTGAGAATTTTTTTAAAAATAAAAGTCCAGTCCCGCAAAAAAAAAAAAATATGTTGTTCTTATCAATTGACTAGCAGTCAGCTGACTGCCAACAGTTAAACGAACGGCTGAGGATTTTTTCTTTAAAATTCATGTCCCGCAAAAGAAAGAAATTATTTTTCTCTTATCAACTGACTGACAGTCAGCTGATTGCCAACAGTTTCGAAAAGAACTGAGAATTTTTTAAAAATAAAAGTTCAGTCCCGCAAAAAAAAATTATTCTGCTCTTATCAACTGACTACCGAAAGTTTAATGACATGCTGAGGATTTTTCGGTTAAAACACAGTCCTACTAAAATTTTACAAATCTTTATCTAAAATATAATTGTTGCATTGCGCGAAATCGTCAAACGAAAAATGTCATAACTCGAATTTTTTTACGTTTAAAAAATTTTGTGGCCCTGAAAAGGGCCGTTTTGTTTTTATGGAACGATTACTATCATTAGAGCAGATGCTCGAAGGTTCCTCCTCCAACTTAGATGCAAAGACGGCAGCGTCTTATCAAATCTGTCCTGACTTTCTCCATCATGTCAGGAGAAATGTTCAGGTATGCCACCTGAATTCTCGCCATTGTCTCAAACTGATCCTCAGGTTCTGTCTTCTAAACGACTCCTTTCATGTAACCCCACAAGAAAAAATCCAGAGGTGTCAAGTCTGGTGACCTTGGAGGCCATGGAAAGGGACCATTTCTCCCGATCCAAGAATTGGGATACGTCGCATTCAGGTACTCTGTCACCTGCGCTGCTGTATGCGTCGGTGCACCATCATGCTGGAACCACTGAGGACGTTCATCAGGTGGTAGCTGCGCCAGAGCTTCCGGCAGCACTTCTTGAAGGAACGTCAGATAATTGGCGCCCTAATTCACATTTTACTAAATAAACGATCTATCACAAGAATTATGATTTACGTAAATTTCTCTACTTACGTTCATAGCGTCCGGCAAAGGATGGAGAATTACGACGTTGCCGACAATGCCACCCCACATATTAATTTTCCACTTATTTTGGAAATTGCGGTCTCGAGTGAAATGAGGATTTTCCACAGCGTACTGATGCGAATTGTGTTGATTAAAACACCCTTCACGAGTGAAAAGTGATTCGTCTGTCCACAATACATGCTGTAAAAAGTCAGGATCATTGGCAATCATCTCCAAAATACGGTTGCAAAACGCTATCAGTTGTTCAAAATCACCAGGTCCTAATTTTTGAACTTTAGTTGCGTAGAATGGATGCAATTCTCTTGCTTGAGTTATACGATTAATTGACGTTCGAGAAATCTGCAACTGGCGCTCAAGTTTGCGGACACTAGTGTTGGGATCGTTCAGCACTGCATCAACCACACGATCTTCATTACGCAGATTACGTACGTCTCGAGGACGACCTGCACGCTCGGCACGGGCTGGCAAAATATTCCCAGTATCCCGAAGACGTTGAGCAGCACCGAGAATCACGTGATGGTTTGGATGACGAGCAGGGTTTGGGTAACGTTCAGCATACACACGACAAGCATCCCTAGCGTTATAGTGACACTCGCCGTACACCATGACCATGCCCGCATAATCCGAAGCAGAATACTGATTTTCACGAGGCATAGCGAAAAGAAGTGCAGTTTTTGAAGATTCAATAGAGACTAACATTTGTTAATAGTTCGCATCGATAAATTTTAAAAACAAGTGAAAAACGATGAACAGAGAGAAAAAAAAATTAGTGAAACGAAAAAAAGACAGCGAGTGCCTTGGACACAGCGTCAAATTTCCAAGAAAAAAAATTGAATAAAGTATATTGGAGAAGGCAACAAACAGTAAAGAGTAAAAGAAATACAAATAAATACTCAGTAGCATTTGAAGAAATACTCGTGAAAATTATACTAAATAACAACATCGGCGATCGTCCTCTGGAGGCTTAGCTGTCGGCATAATACTAGAAGTGAGTTAATAATAGAATGAAAAAAAAACAATCTGTCGCGAAATTTAACTGAGATGAAAATAAATAAAAAAATTCAAACGTCTTATCGTATCATGCCAAGCATTTCATTAAACTGCCGGCAGTCAGTTAATAAAAGCAAAATAATTTTTTTTCTGCATGACTGGACTTTTACTTTTGAAAAATCCTCAGATGATCGTCAAACTGTCGGCAGTCATCTGACTGCCAGTCAGTTGATAAGAGAAAAATAATTTTTTTTTGCGGGACTGAATTTTAGACAAAAAATCCTCAGCCGATCGTTTAACTGTTGGCAGTCAGCTGATAAGAACAACATAATTTTTTTTTTTGCGGGACTGGACTTTTATTTTTAAAAAAATTCTCAGTTCTTTTCGAAACTGTTGGCAATCAGCTGACTGCCATTCAGTTGATGAGTGCGAAATAATTTCTTTTTAATAATTGCGAAACTAGATTTTCATAAAAAAATCCTTTGTTATTTTTTAAACTGGTAGCAGTCAGCTGACCGTTTGTCAGGTAATAAGAAAATAAAAATTATTTTTTTTTTGCAGGACTTGATTTTTGCGAAGAGATCAAAAATTGAATAATTAAAAATTCCATTCGCGTGCATCTCGTGTTGTGAAAGCCGCTGAACGACAGCCGAGCGCTCACGCGTTGGAGCTTCCCCCAGACTTTTCACCCCACTTTACTGGTTTGCGCTAATGCTCTCTTCTGATTGGCTACCTTGTTTAATTAATAACAATTTACCTGTTCGTCAGGTGAAAAAACGGCAGAGAACTTTTCGTCCCAGAATTTCCTCCTCTATTTGGCCTTAAAGTTTGGGCCGGAACTTTTGGGACACCCTGTATATCAAGTTAATTTCACAGTTACAATCAATTAGGTGTCGAGTTCGTGCCAACTTCAGAGTTCTTAATTTTTTGCTATATTTTCCGTCAACTTGCAATCAGCTTGAGTTACAAATAACCAATATCGCTCGAGAGGAGTTTAGCTTGAAAGCCACTTTAGCTTAAAATTGACAGTAATTTAAAGTTGAAATTGCCTAAAATTTGCTAGCCAAATTCGCCGACCATTTGACAGCAAAAGTTGAAAAGAAAAATTTACGGTTAATCTTTACTCAATTTAGAGGTAAATTTTTACTAGAAAGAAAAAAGTCGGTAATGTTCATTCTTGCCATATCAGAAGGTAAGCAAATTCATCCATGAATATGTTTATAATTTGAGGGTAAGAAAATACTTAACAATTTTTCAAGTCAAATTAATAATAAACTGATGTAAAACTTTGCCTGAAAATTGACGAAACATTTTTTCTAGTCAACTTTTGAAGTGAATTTGCATTCTAAGTCGGAAAGTAAATTTCCGTCAAATTGAATAGCAAGTTGCATACAAATGGGGTTCTGTTTTGCCAATCTCCTCCGCTTGAGAGCAGCATTACCGCGAATTCGGTAGAGCGCACATTTTTAAATGCCAAATTTAAAAGGACAAAGAATTTGTTCTAGATTGATTTAGAAAAAAAACTTATGTAATTTTCAAATTTACAGTCAATTATATGATGTTTTCGATAAATAATATAAATGTCAGACCATAATAAATATACAGTATATTTGTCAATTACATATGTGTTTTGGAGTAGCTACAAGAGTCGCATGATTATCATATATATTCGATATTAGAAAAATTAAAAAATTATACAGAATATGGGGAAGTGTTGTGTTCTTTTTTGTAAAGGAAAAGCAAATTTCAATTTTCCCAAAGATGAAAAACCTCGGGCTCTTTGGGAAAAGGCTATAAATGTAAATTTTCGGTCTTCGAAATCGTCGCGGTTATGTCCTAACCATTTCGCGAAGGATGTTATTGTTGAAAAAAATGAAAGTTATTACACAGGTAAATAGATAGTTGAATTATCTTCTTTTAACTGTGCGACATCACATGTGAAATATTTATTATTTTTTGTATCTATATTGTTAGACAAGTTAAGAGATTATTTTTACCGTTAAATTTTGGTGTGCCACCGAATTAGCGGTAATGCTGCCCCCTGGGCCGAGTTTGACAAAAACGGAACCCCATTGTCGTCAAAAACAGAAAAGTCCGAAGTTAACGGAAATTTGACAAAAATTCAAGTAAACTTTTGTAAGTAAACTTTTGCTAAAGCAAACTGTGCTATTAGGGTAGTAAACTTAATTGCTTAAAATATAACCACGACATAAGTGTAAATTGACAGAATAATAATCGCAAATTATACTCTAACCCTAATAGCACAGTTTGCTTGAGCAAAAGTTTACTGTACAAAAGTTTCGTTGAATTTTTCTTCAAATTTCCGTCAACTTCGGACTTTTCCATTTTTTACGACAAGTTGTATGCAATTTACTATTGAATTTGAGGTAAATTTACTGCCAGAATTAGAATGCAAATTCACGTCAAAAGTTGACTTGAAAAAAGTTGTCCTTAATTTTCAGGCAAATTTTATGTCAATTTATCGTTAATTTGATTTGAAAAATTGTTAAGTATATTTTTACGCTCAAATTGTAGACTATTTTACGTATAAATTTGCTTAAATTCTGAAATGGTAGGAATGAACATTACCGATCGTTTTTTTTTCGTACAAGTTTACCTTAAAATTGAAGGAAAATTAACCGCAAATTTTTATTTTCAACTTTTGCTGTGAAATTGTCTGCAAATTCGGGCAGCAGATTTCAGGTAATTTCAACATTAAATTACCGTCAATTTCAATGCAAAGTGGCTATTAGGGAAATTTTGCTGGCATTTTGCCGTCCAATACCAGCCGTAAATTTCGAGTGAGCTGAATTTCTAATTCAACATCTATTTGCAGATAAAGAGGTTATTAAAATAGTTCAAGTCGTACTCATATTGTTGTCAAACTTAAATATATTTCATCAGATTTCTGTTCAATTTGATAGCAAATATATATCAACTTGTTGTTCGGTTGTTTTTCTATTTACTATATGACAGATACTTACGGTCAGAATTCGACGTAAAGTTGACTGCCAAGAGCTGATGCTTTTCTCATAGTTGACACCAACTTTCCTGTAACTTTCCCCAATCAAATAGCCATGATTTCTGAGCAAGAGATTACTTATATTTTGCCGCCTAATCATAGAAGTAGATTTCCGTCGTTAAATTTTACGTTAATAATAATATGCGGGGAAAATGGTTATTGAAGCAGATAACCAAATTTTTTGAGTAAACTTTTGCTCACTGAAAGTTTCCTTTCATTTGACGACAAATTGTTGCCAATTATAACTAAGATAAATTTCAATAATTATCAACTGCCACTTTTGGAAGGTAAGTTTATGGGAGAAGTAGCCTGAAAGTTACGAGAAAGTTACCAAAAAACAACAATTGTTTTCAATTTGACAGGAAGTCGTTCAAAAGTTATGGTTAACTAATTAAACAACGATTTTCTACAGTCGATTCTACGTCAATTTCTGGTAGTTGTATCCCTGATAGCAAAGTTGGCCGCAACTTGTCAACAACCTACTGCCGCAACCTGTTGCCAAGTTGGCCGCAAAAGTTGGCATTTCCATAAGTTGACGGCAACTTTCCGAGAAACTTGTCGACAACTTTTAGCTTGTGTAACTGTATTGCTCAGAAACTTGGTGACAGGTTGCGGCAGTAGATTGCCGTCAAGTTTCTGAGCAACTTGTAGTCAACAGTTACACAAACTGAAAGTTGTCGACAACTTGTCGTCAAGTTGGTCGCAACTCAGGTACACCAACTTTTTGATCAGAATCTCTGGCTATCAGGGATTCCACTCAATCAAAATAACTGTGTTTCTTCAGATTCTTTTCCACAACTTTCCATCAATACTTCCTATCAATTTCATATTGTAGTCAAAAGTTGAAATATCTTATATAATTGGCAACAGCTTGTCGTCAAGTTAATGATAATTTTTGCTAAACAAACATTGACTCGACAAACCTGACTACCCAAATAGCCATTTTGGCTTGAAATTGACAGTAATTTGGTGTTGAAATTACCTGAACTTTAATGCCCAAATTTGCTGACAATTTGACAGCAAAACTTGAAAATAAAAATTTACGGTTGATTTTGCTTCAATTAAAAGGAAACTTTTTACAAAAAAAAAGTCGGTAATGTTCATTCTAACTATTTAAGAAGGTAAGGGAATTTATACATAAAATTGTCTACAATTTGACGGTAAAAAAATACTTAACAATCTTTCAAGTCAAATTAACAATAAATTGACATAAAATTTGCCTGAAAATTGACGACAATTTTTTTCTAGTCAAACTTTTGAAGTAAATTTGCATTCTAATTCGAGTAGTAAATTTACGTCAAATTAAATAGCAAGTTGCATTCAAATTGTCATAAAAAATAGAAAAGTCCAAATTTGACGGAAATTTGACTAACAATTCAACGAAATTTTTGTAAGTAAACTTTTACTAAAGCAAATTGTGCTATTATGGTATCTAAGTATATATATATATATATATATATATATATATATATATATATATATATATATATAAGGTTTCCAATAAGATACACATACTATAGAAATTTAATTTTGTTAAGTTGCTAACCTGAAGAGATTTCTATTAAAAAAAATTTGAGTTAGCTACTTTCATTGCATACTACGATATGAAGTCAGCTGAAAGGCGAAAATTAGACAAAAATCGGAATTTTTCTCTGTGGATCCCTAAATCGGCGCAAGAGAAATTTTTTAAAAATTGTTTTTTTATTAGATCATAATATTACGAAAATGATGAGTAAATTCGATAGAAATAAGATAATTATTAATAAATAAATAGATAAAATATAAAAATATGCTATATTTATTGATAATTATCAATTTAAAATCATTGAAAATACGAATGAGGTTAAACAGGCCTCTGACTCGGGAATAGAGACACACAATCGCCTCGCGCCGCCCATGTACACGCACACA
This sequence comes from Microplitis mediator, assembly GCF_029852145.1. Taxonomy (NCBI): domain Eukaryota; kingdom Metazoa; phylum Arthropoda; class Insecta; order Hymenoptera; family Braconidae; genus Microplitis; species Microplitis mediator. The sequence goes on from NC_079971.1 coordinate 13,757,123, forward strand.
TATTATGTGTTTAAACGTGTACTTGGCGCGAGACACTGCCGTGTCTCCAAATTAATAAATTAAGAAGTGACTAACTTCAAACAAAAGAAGTGAATAACTGTTTCACTTGTAGAAATTATGAAAACATCGCTAGTTTAGTAGTGAAAATCACTAATTTGCTAGTGAAAATTATAGTACTAAATTTTTTAGTGAGAATTTACTAATTTGTTATTTAAATACACTGATTATGAAGTGAATACTGCTTCACTAACGTACTTGATGAAATTTCCCCTAATTCATGTTTAGAGAGTAAGGATATTCGGAAATCTTGCTATAACTTTAGATGTAACAGATGAACAAAGGATATCATCGTTTTCTTTTTTCAACCTCTAAGTGTCTTGAAAAAACTCTGAAAATTTCAAAGAGCTGCGATTTTTCTTTCTTAGTGTCTCGAAGCTTTAAATTTATCGATTTAGCCAAAAATTGCTTAATTAGCGATTCTTTGGTATTCAATCATTCCTTCAATGTCCAAAAGTTTTTTTTAGCGACAAGCGTCGTTTCCTCATTAAAAAACAGTAATTCTAGAAAAAAATTGAAAAAAAAATTTGTTTTTTTTTAAGAAAATTAATTTCTTTGAATTTTTTTTTTTTCGATATTTTTTTTCGTTATCATCTCCGAAATGATTTCGATGTTAAAAAAATCAATTGTGAAGATGATAAAAAAGAAAAATATCGAAAAAAAAAATTCAAAAAAATCAATTTTCTTAAAAAAAAAAAAAAAAATTTTTTTTTCCAAGAATTACTGTTTTTGATTGAAGAAACGAAGCTTGTCAATAAAAAAAACTTTTTGACATTGAAGAAATGATTGAAAACCAAAGCATCGCTAATTAAGCGATTTTTGGCTAAATCGATAAATTTGATGCTTTGGGACACTAAGAAAGAAAAATCGCAGCGCTTGGAAATTGTCAGGGTTTTTTCAGGACACTTTGAGGTTGAAAAAAAACGATGATATCCTTTGTTCATCCGTTTTATCCAAAGTTATAGCAAGATTTCCGAATATCCTTAAATATGCGAATTTTGACCTATTTTTGAATAAACATTATCGCTTCAAAAAAATTTTTTCCATTAGCAGCCACTACTTTTGCCTTATAGAGAATGGTTTTGCAGTTTTTAAAACCTTACTGCCATCCTCTTTACGACTCATACGTCTGGAGTTATTAATCATCAAAGTCAAAATGAACGTTTTTGCTTTGATCAATGATAACTCGGCGCTTAATCGTCGTAGAGACTTTTTTAGGCCTCCAATTTAAAAGGCATAAAATTTCCTTAAAGAGTCATGAGGTCGGATTGTCTAAAAAAATTTATTGAAGCCCATAGACTTGTTGGAAGACGAGCAAAAATTTTGAAAATTTTTTATTTGTCGGTTTTCTTATGATTACTCCGAAACCTTGCATGATAAACAAATTTGAGGTCCATATCTGAAAGCAAGAAACTTAAGGCTACAATTTGCTTTTTTTTCTTTACGACCATTTTTCACCGAGTTACAGCATGTTGAAAATCACCCAAAAATTTCGAATTTTTTTTCTATCTTTTAATTTTTGTGACCAGTGTATATTAGGGTGATCCAAAAAATAAAAAATTTTTTTTTCTCGGAAACAGGTTCAAAAGTTTAATTTAGATAAAAAAAGACGCCTGTGAAAATTAGCGCTCTTAATATTAATATTAACATTGTCCGCATTGCACTTTTCTATTTCCCATAAGAATAACATGGAAAAAAATTTTTTCACGTCTTGTGATTTTTATAAGTAGCTACCGATGCGTCATAGGAATAAATGGCGGGCATATTTTTGTAGGGAATTGAATGCTCTACAAAAAAAGGTTCTTATTATTTTTTGAGGAATCTACTCGTTCAAAAGTTATTTGAGGTTGAAGTCGAATTCATGTTAAGTTTTGAGATTTTCTTACTTTTCTAGCGGAACCATCAGACCTATTACAAAATATCATCGGACTTCTTTTGTAGACAATTTTATTCCCTAGAAGTTATTTCTTATAACCTTTTTTCGAATTCCGCATTGTTTTCTAGTTATTTTTATTTTAATGTCAAGCTTTTAAAATCGATCAGAAGACTATTTTTTTTATGAGCATAACATTAAAATAAAAATAACTAGAAAACAATGTGGAATACGAAAAAACTTCATAAGAAATAACTTCGAGGGAATAAAATTGTCTACAAAAAAAGTCCAATGATATTTTGTAATAGGTGTTGGGAGCAATGACGCATGCACTGTACTTTGTATTATAATCTATAGTATATTAGCCCTTAAGGTTCTAATTATTCTTCTTTTGTATTGTGGTTCAGTTCGCCTCAATAAATGAAGCAGAGTAGACATACGTCTAATAATCAGTAGTTATAATTTCACACCAGTCCCATTGAATCCAACAGGTTATGGGCCCAAGGAGCTGGTGTTAGTTTAAAGCTTAAAGTCTAAAGTAAAGTTAATCGTGAATAAAGTTACAGTTACAGTTAAGTTTATGATCAAGTAATAAAATGGCTGAAAGTAGTGCTATATCCAATTCCACGGCTTTCGGTATAGCTAAACTAAATGGAAACAATTATTAGGTTTGGAAGTTTAAGATCGAAAAATTACTAAAGCGTGAAGGCACATGGAAAGCGATCAGTGATCTTAGACCAACAGCAGCAACAACGGATACAAATCAAGCAGCAATTAACGAGTGGGATATGCGCGATGATAAAGCACTCAGTACCATTTGTCTTTTAGTAGAAGATGCACAAATTCCACATATCAGAGGCGAAACCACGGCAAAGGAAGCTTGGGATGCGTTAAAAAATTACCATAAAAAAGCCAGTGGAATTAACAAATTTACTCTTATAGTGGAACTATTGCAACTCAAATTCCAAGACGATGACGATATGGAGAAGCATATCACCAAAATCCAAGAGCTTATAGATAATCTTTCCGCTCTCGGAAATAAAAGCGCTGTGGAATTTGGCCCTTGGATTAACCTTCGAAGTATGCCATCATTCTATCACACATTGATATCGATTTTAGCTTCAAGGCCAGAAGAGGAATTAAGTATAGATGTCATCAAAGCAACTTTACTCGGTGAAGATAAACGGCGTAAGAGTTTAACAACAAACGAAGAACTTGACACTGCTTTACGAGTAAATTCTAATCAAATTGAGTGTTATTTCTGCCACAGTCGCGGATATTTAAAATCACAATGTCGTAAATATCTTGAATGGAAAACAAGATGAAATAAATATGAAAAAGCGAGAGTTGTTATGGAGAATTTAGAACTTAATGGTAATGACAGCGACACAGATACCGTACTACACCAAGCATATGTGGCAGGTTCCAATGTTTCAAAATCCAATTGGTTCCTGGACTCAGCAGCCAGTAGCCACATGACCAATGACATCAATTTTTTTGAAACAATAGATACCAAACACTCATCAACGGTGCGCGTAGCAAATGGACAGGAGTGTAAAGCATATGGTATCGGCGAAGGAAAAATCGCATGCACCACAAGTAAGGGTGACTCTAGTGCTCTTAGGCTGAACAAAGTGCTATACGTTCCAGACTTTGACTGCAGCTTAATATCAATAGGTTCACTCGATAAACTCGGCTATCAATTGAAGATAAAAAACAATCAGATGAGAGCATTTGGAAACAACGGCATCGAAGTAGCTGTTGGGACCTCGACAGGACAAGTTTACAAATTAAAAACTCCGGAATACGCATATGCAGTACTTCCACAACACCCTGACAATTGTATACACCGATGGCACGCTCGATTTGGTCACCGTGATCCAAAGGTAATAAGACACTTATTAAATCATGAATTGGCCAGAGGTATAAAAAATAACGATTGCCCAATAAAGCAGGTGTGCGAGCATTGTATCAAAGGAAAAATTTCGAGGAAACCATTTCCACAAAGGTCAGCCACATACACTGATCAACCCTTGGACCTCATCCACACTGACTTGTGTGGTCCTATGCCAGTCGAAACACCGGGAGGTCGCAAGTATATCATGACGTTAATCGACGATTATAGTCGTTATACGTACATTTTTTTATTACGCAAAAAATCTCAAGCAACTCAAGCAATAAAAGATTTTGTCGAATTTACCATGACACAGTTCAAGCGAAAACCGAAGGTTTTCAGATCGGATTTGGGAGGAGAATATATCAATTTGGAGTTGCAAGATTTTTTGTAAACGCAACGGAATTACTGTTCAACATACTACACCATATACTCCGGAACAAAATGGTATAGCAGAACGGAAAAATCGATACTTGATCGAAGCAGTCAGAACTATGCTCATCGATTCCGGACTATCAAACAAGTACTGGGGAGAAGCAGCAGTTACTGCAATATACCTTCAAAATCGCCTGCCAGTTAGAGAAAAAGAATCAACGCCTTATGAACTCATACACGGTAAAAAACCTCATGTCCAACACCTTAAAGCATTTGGATGTAAAGCATTCGCCCACATTCCAAAACAAAAAAGAAATAAACTAAATATAAAAGCAAGAGAATGCATCTTCGTAGGTTATTTGCCGGATTCAAAAGGGTACAGACTACTAGAACAATCGTCAGGTAAAATTATTACGAGCAGGGACGTCAAATTGATTGAGGAAACTCGTACTCAAGAGAAAGTTAATAACAGCTTTGAATTTCATTTAAATCATGAGACCAAACAGATAAAAGGCTCTGAAGAAATTGTATATGTACCTTACGATTTTTCAAATCACTCAGAAGCGACAAAACAATCAAATTATGAAATTAAACCTGATGAATTAGAGAAAATACAATCATTTAGCGAAGCAACCAATCTCGAACCATCATCACCAGAAGAATATAAAGACGCATTAGACATTCCTTTAGCAAGTCAATTGAAATCCACCACTCCAAACCTAGAACAAGAAGAATTCACGATAGATGACAATGATGAAGAACCTAAAACATATGAAAAAGCCCTTGCAGGTCCCTACGCTGAAGAATGGAGAAAGGCCATGGCAGAAGAACTGGAATCTCTTGAACAAAGATCTAAATTTTGATTTGTCCACGGTCGATAACGGGCCCAAATTATAACCCGGTTTATTAAATTGAGTGATTCGACATGTCACCGGGTGTCGCTAATCAGTGAGACCCGAACATCCACCCCTCTCTTTTGCTAATTAATTTAGTAGGGATGAATTTTCCGGGAGTGAATCGAAGAGTTATAAGGGAGTGAAAGGCCAAAAATCGAGAGAGTTCATCGGACATCCAAAGGGATCAGACCGTATACGTAAAAGGTTATCTATCATATTGTGAAATAATTAATAAATTTATTGTGGGAGTGGAATTACGAGGACAAGGAAAGCCAGATAACGGAAACCTGAAAACTCAACTAACATCGAGAGATTGATAGCAGCCCGGAGCAGATCACCACTAAAAGTTCCAAGGACTGCTGAAATTAAAATTGGAGGTAAATCATAATTAATTCAGGCCTCTGATTAATTTTATTAATCGGGCAAATTAATTATAATACATTACTTAATATCTTTCCGTTGATCTCACGTAAAGAAACGGGTAGTTCAGGCTCTCCAGCCGTTCAATCTCGTCTTCTCGAAAGTTCTATCGCGTCCCGTTTTGTCACTATTAAGTTTTTGAACTCTATAATATTTATTCAAGGCTCCACAGCCAGAATAAAATAAAGTTATAAATTAATTTATTAATTGATCTTAAGATTAATACAGGCTGGAATTTATTCCGTCGGCCGCATTAATTCTAAGATTCATTAATTCAATCGATTTACTCTATCAACGTCAATAAAATCGGGAACCGTGTGACGCCAATTCACCGGCCGAAAATTCTAGTCAACCCGAAATCAAATTCTAGTCATTACGTGATTATTAAATTAATTTTAAGTTAATTAAAATATCTAAAAACTAAATAACAGATACTAGAGTTTGGGTAAATTAAATTGTGAGTAAAATTGAGAAAACGGATTATTTTGAAAGTGGAATAAATTTAATTGTGAAAATTGTCAGTGAAACATTTAGGAGTTGAAAGTAATAAATGAATAAGAATTGTGGCAAATTAATTAGAAAAATTTAATCAGTCAAAATAATTAGTGAAAAATTTATAAGTGGTAAAATTAATTAATTTATAAATTACATTAAACAAAAATAAATTCATTGATTGGAAATACAGTGAATTATGAATTGTAAAAATTTAAGTGGGAAAAGTTACTAAGTATTGTTGAAATTAGAGTCAATTAATTTGTAGAGTCAACTTAGAGTAAAGAAACTGTGTCTGTGATGTAAGTCCGGTGGACAAAGATTAAGTTAGGTTTAGGATATGTCCGGTGGACACTAGGAAATAAGAATATGCGGGTTAACGTCCTGTGGACGGTTTTTTAAAGTAGAATTAAGGAAAATAAGGTTTAACGTCCGGTGGACGGTTTTTTAATCAAAGTGTATTAAGGTTAAAGGTTTAACGTCCGGTGGACGATTTTTTAAAGAGAGAGTGTGTGTGTGTGTTACGTCCGGAAGACGCTTAAAATACGTGTGTGTGGGAGTGTGGAAACGTCCGGGAGACGTATTAGTTTGTCATAAGATTCCGTCCAGGGGACGCATTTAGTTTGTCATAAGTTTAGTTTGTCATAAGCATAGTTTGTCATAAGATTATTAACTGTTATTAAGGGTTAAATAAATATAAAAGCAAGGTGCTTATAATAATTAAAATTGGAATTAAAGTTTTAATAAAATTTATTTCAGCCTGTTCATCATTCCTCTCCTCTCTCACAAAATTATAAAAATTACGAACGACCCTGAGCATCTAATAAAATTACATTAACATCCGGTTCTGGAAGGCCGAGTCCATCTTCCAGTGGCGCCCTAATATTCGACTATAATACTTAGGTGCGACCAGACTTGGCAAGCTAATCACTCTGTCATAAGCCAATCCCGAAGAACAGACAAGCAATCGGCTGTAAACGGGTTTTCAAAATTACACGAACTTCCGATGGTTCACAAGACAAATTCAAGGCCAGGTTAGTCGCACAAGGTTTTAGCTAAAAATATGGGGTAGATTACGAAGAAATCTTTCCCCCGTTGTTAAAGCTACCACAATAAGATCCGTATTATCTATAGCTGGAGAAAGAAATTATTACGTGAACCATTTAGATGTAAAAACAGCCTTCTATATGAAGCAGCCACCAGGACACGAAGAAAAAGGGCATGAAGATTTTAGGTGCAGGCTAAACAAAAGCATCTACGGTCTCAAACAATCAGCTAAGGAATGGTACGACACTTTAAATGAAGTATTAACCAAGTACAGATTCACGCGTTGTGAAAATGACCCTTGTTTATACAAATACGGCAACAACACACGATCATATCTAGCAGTACATGTGGACAATATCCTCATTGCAAGTCAATCAAAAACAAGAATAAATGACATTATCAATCTGCTTAATGAAAAATTTAACATTACTAATCTTGGTGAAGTAAAATGTTATCTTGGAGTGGAGATTAATAGAAGCGAAACTGGAGAATTTTTAATCAACCAGAAAAATTATATAAATAAAGTCCTCACACAAGCAAGACTTCAAGATGTAAAACCATCAAACCATCCGATGAATATAAATTACGAAAGGAATCGCTTAGAGTCACCTGAGATTACAAGTGATCACTATAGGAAAATGATAGGTAAATTACTGTACATCTCAATTCACTCACGACCAGACATCGCTGCACTAGTTGCCATCTTATCCCAACATATAAAAGGCACTCGACAAATAGACTGGAATGAAGTGCAAACAGTATGCAGATACCTGATGGCTACAACAAATTACTAACTTAAATTGAATGATCAGACATGTAAAATACAAGACCTCATCGGGTATGCAGATGCCAATTGGGCAGAAGACCGGACATCACGGAAATCCAACACCGGATATTTATTTAAATTATTTGGTGGCACAATTAGTTGGGCAAGCAAAAAAGTCATGTGTATCAGTTTCATCAACTGAGGCGGAAATTGTAGCCCTGTCAGAAGCATCACGGGAATGTACCTGGATTCGTAAATTATTGGAATTCCTAGATCAGAAACAAACTTCACCAACAATAATCTACGAGGACAATCAAGGGTACATAAGCAACATTAACTCGGCCGGCCAGAGTCCCCGCAATAAACACATTGATACGCAGTACTTTAACACACGTGATCTGGAGAATAAAGAAATTGTCAAGATTACATACTGCCCAACTGAATCCAACCAGGCGGATGTATTGACCAAGGCTTTGGGACCACAAAGGACCTTAACATTAGTGAAGATGATAGGATTCGAAATCAAAGAAATCAATGAATAGCGTCATTGAGGGAAAGTGTTGGGAGCAATGACGCATGCACTGTACTTTGCATTATACTCTATAGTATATTAGCCCTTAAGGTTCTAATTAGTCTTCTTTTGTATTGTGGTTCAGTTCGCCTCAATAAACGAAGCAGAGTAGACATACGTGTCATAATCAGTAGTTATAATTTCACACCAATCCCATTGAATCCAACAATAGGTCTGATAGTTTCGCTGAAAAAGTAAGAAAATATCAAAATTTAATATGAATTCGACTTCAACCCCAAAACACTTTTGAACAAATAGATTCCTCAAAAAATGATAAGAATCTTTTTAACTTCCCACTGAGAAAATCGACGATTTTCAAACAATTCGGGAAGTTATTGGTTTTACCCCGATTTTCAAAAATCGGGTTTTCATCATATGTCGACGTTTGAAGGTGCTAAGATGCTATTCTGGAATTTTTAGAGTGATGTCTGTATGTATGTATGTATGTATGTATGTATGTGTGTGTGTGTGTGTGTGTGTGTGTGTGTGTGTGTGTGTGTGTGTGTGTGTGTGTGTGTGTGTGTGTGTGTGTGTGTGTGTGTGTGTGTGTGTGTGTGTGTGTGTGTGTGTGTGTGCGTGTGTGTGGATGTAAACCTCTCATATCTTTTCGATGAATGAACCGATTTAGATGGTGCTTGTGGCATTCGAAAGATATCTTCTGAACTTAGATTTTCAAAAAAAATTTAAGACCATTTAGTCAAATAGACTCTGAGATATTTAAGAAATACGAAAAAAAAAAAAATTTTTGTTTTTGTTTTTTTGGATATTTTGAAAACTGTCGAATCGATCAATTTTAAAATCTAATCAGCTCTAGAACTCGACAAAAGCTTTCGATTGCCACCAAGAACGTCTTAATCAGATAATCCGTTCAAAAGATATCGTCGACGAAAGAAATAGTAGAAAACGGTTATTTGCAAATATCGTCGAAACGACTAAACCAATCATTCCCAAAATTTTATCAGCTCTAGACCTTAATAAAACGCGTCGATTGCCACCCCAACCGTCTTAATCGGATAATCCGTTCGAGAGATATCGTCGACGGAAGAATGAAAAAAAATCGTTTTTTTATGTTTTTCGTGAATATTTCGAAAGCTCAAATGATGTGCATATATTTTGTTTGAACTAAATCAATAATTATTTAAATTCAAGTCATTGATTTTACAGTTTTAACAAACTGTAATAGTTCATTGTGTGGCAAGAGATGAAACAAAACGATGTCAGACGAAAGTAAAGTAGGCTGCTCGAGCCGTAGGCAAAAGCTGACAGTAACTGCAATCTGAAGTTGTGGTTTATCTAGTGTTACACACTATTTTTTTCATGATTACCTGCATTGAAAATTATTATCAGTGTCAGCAGCCAGTTAGAATAAAATCATATTAAGACTAATGGTGTGATCAACCATTAGTGTTCGCCTAACTTATGATTTGCAATTTATAACTAAACAGAAACCATAAATACTATTTATTATGTACATAAATTTTTATAAAACTTGATTACAAAGTCAGAACTGTCATTAACGCAGATGACATCAATAGTCTGAAATCACTATTGAACAAAACACAAGAATCAAAGTTCAAATTACTAATTCCTAGACTTGAACCATTGATGCTGGTATCATGAAAAATCGTTTTAGAATTTTTGTTTTTAGAGCTTTACTGCAGATACGTACCCAAAAACATATCCTCACACCGCAAAATTTATACATCCGGATATTCAAAATTTTACCAGCGTTGATTTCACTGTTATAACCAACCCTTATTAAAAGAAACGACTTAAAACGATTGGAAAAAAAAATTTTAAATACTTTTTAATGCTTTTGAATACTTTGAATACTTTTGAATCACCCTTTTTATGGGCATTTAACATTATAAATCGTTTCGAATCGTTCCGTTTAATCAGGGAATGATGACTTTTTATAGAAAATAAATGTTTTAGACGTACGATACTTGGAGTCGAAAACGGTGGAAGAAACACAAGCAGTGCACCCTATCTCACCTATTAATGATAGCCTAGGATATATATGTGTTAAAAATGTATCAACATCCTCAAAACAAATAAGAATTAACGTTTTTTAATCATAGAGAGTTTATATTTTATTTAATTTTGTTCAAACAAAAAATATGCACATCGTAAAAATCACATATTTTGTGGGAAAAAGTCTCAGCTTTCAGAAAAAAATATCAAATTAGATGTATCACGCGCCGCACAGTCATAAAAATCGTTTTTTCGTCTTTGATCGAATTTTAAAAAGTCTTCTGTAACATAAAATAAAAAATTGATATTCGTATTGGAAAGCTGAGAATTTTTCCTACGAAAAACTGTTATGTGCTCATTTTTAAAAAAAAAATTTTTCCTTCAAAAAAATTAATGAAAAAGTTGAAAACAAAAATTTTTAAAAAATTCAAAAAATCATCACTTTGAAACAGCTGCTTATAAAAGGCTCAAATTATCAGAGAATTTTTTTTCTAATATATAGAACGACTCCACAAAGTTTGAACCAAATCGACGGGGGTCGCCCCGTAAAAATAATTTTATTTGGTGGAATGACCCATATATATTAGGGTGCTTCGTTTGAGATGACTATTTTATTTTTCCAAGTCCCATGTCAAAATATCATTGTACCCATAGAAAAAAAAATTCTCACCAAATACGAGCTCTTAATTTTAATTTTAAGTACTCGCTAAATGAATTTGAAATTTTCCCATTTGATTAACACGTAAATTTTAATTTTATTTTTTTAATTATCTATAGCTTTACGGGATTTTACGATATTTGATCGACCATAGGTGAAAATCACAGAGGAATCGTTACTCTTTGAAAGTGCTTGTAGCTAATTTATGTTTTGTGACCGACCTCACCGGTAAAAAATCTTAAAGCCAATTTTTTCTCATATTTCATGGTTTCTTTTATTTTACTCACAAACCATTAACTTCACGACAAAATTGTACAGGACTTTTTTTGTAGGGAATTTGATTTTCTATAAAAGAAGTCAGATAAGTCATTACCGTAGAGAAAGTAGTTTTCGAGATAAATCCGATGAAACATCTCAAAATTTGAAAAATCACTGTTTTATCCAAGATTTTCCTACTTTTTGGTATATAAATATATATTCGACTGATTAAAAAAAAACGACTAATTTTTTTTTTTTTATTATATCGCAAATATCGTTGGATACGACGAAAAAAAAATACTGTAAATGTTTGAGCTCTGAATATTAATATTAACACCTGCCGCATCGCAATTTTCTATTTCCCGTTTAAATAACATGGGAAAATTTATTTTTTAAGCTTTGGAATTTTGTAGCTCATGGTGGGACCAATCCTTCTGGATGTTCAAGCCATATTCTGATAGAAAATTTAACGCTCTACAAAAAAAGGACTCTTATAATTTTTCGATATTTTTATTTCTTCAAAAGTAATTCGAAGTTGAAGCTAGATTTACGATAAATTGTTACATTTCTTTAATTTTTTGACGCAACCATCAACTTTATCTAAAAATTTTAGAGGACATTTTTTGTAGAGCATTTTATTTCCTCTAACTTATCTCTGCGAAAATATTCGATATTTCACTTAAGTCGTATGTTATTTGCAATTAACTGAAAATTTTCTTGAATAATCTAAATTTTGTTACTTAAAATTAATTATATTAAATTTTCAGTTAATTGCGAATAACTTACGACTTATGGGAAATATCGAAAATATTCTTCTAGATAAGTTGTAGGAAATAAAATGTTCCACAAAAAATGTCCTTTAAAATTTTCGGATAAAGTTGATAGTTGCGTCGAAAAATTTAAAAAATGTTCAAATTTATCGTCAATCTAATTTAAACTTCGAATTACTTTTGAAGAAATAAAAATATCGAAAAATTATAAGAGACCATTTTTGTAGAGCATCAAATTTTCCATAAAAATATGTCTTGAACATTCAAAAGTATTGGTCCCACCCAGAGCTACGAAATTCTAAAGCTTAAAAAATAAATTTTCCCATGTTATTTAAACGGGAAATAGAAAATCACGATCCGGCAGTTGTTTATATCAATATTAAGAGCTCATACGTTCACAGTATTTTTTTTTTGTCATTTTCAACAATATTTTCGATATAATGAAGAAAAAAAAAATCTGTCAATCGGTTGACCCTGCGGGCCAGCCCCAAAACTTCCCGCTGTTTTCGAGCTCTTTGGGCTCGAAAAAATTGTTGTGAGTACATTTTCGAGCTCTTCGAGTTCGAAAATACGATTGTGTCCCATTCTTTTCGACAAAAACCGTTTTTAGCATTTCTTTCTCCCACGATATCTCACGAACGAATCGACCGATTTCAATAGTTGATGCGGCAATCGACGTGTTTTATTGAGTTCTAGAGCTGATCAAATTTTGAAATTGTTTGGTTAAGTCGTTTCAAAGATATTCGCAAAACACCGTTTTTGGCATTTCTTTTGCCCACGATATCTCACGAACGAATGAACCGATCTTGATGGTTGAGGCGGCAATCGACGCGTTTTATTGAGTTCTAGAGCTGATTAGCTTTTAAAGTCGATCGTTCGACTCGTTTCTAAGAAATCAATAAAAAACTAAAAAAAAAAAAAATTTTTTTTCCGTAATTCGCCAATATTTTCGAATCTACTTGATCAAATGATTTGAAATTTGCAGAAAAGTTGCGGGCCAACAAGCTCTTTCGAATGCCTTCTCAACCATCCAAATCGATTTATTAGTTGAAAAGTTATAAGCCGGTCACACACACACACACACACACACACACACACACTTATACATACAGACTCTCGGACATCATTCTGAAAATAGTCAGAATAGCTTCCTAGGACCTCAAAACGTCGACATCTGATGAAATTTCGATTTTCGCAAATCGGGGTGAAAACAATAACTTCCCAATTTTTCGAAAATCGTCGATTTTCTTAGCGGGAAGTTAAAAATTAGTCGATTTTTTTTAATCAGTCTAATATACATATTAGGGTGATCCAAAAAACGAACAAACTTTTTTTTTTTTTTCCAAACAGGTTCAAAAGTTTCATTTAGATAAAAAAAGACGCCTGTGAAAATTAGAGCTCTTAATATTAACATTAAGAGGTTCCTCATCGCATTTTTCTATTTCCCATAAGAATAACATGGGAAAAATTTTTTTTTACGTCTTCTGATTTTTATAAGTAGCTAACGATGCGTCATAGGAATAATTAGCAGGCATAAACTTGTAGGGAATTGGATGCTCTACAAAAAAAGATTCTTATCATTTTTTGAGGAATCTATTTGTTCAAAAGTTATTTGAGGTTGAAGTCGACTTCATATTAAATTTGGAGATTTTCTACTTTTCCGGCGAAACTATCAGACATATTACAAAATATTATCAAACCTTTTTTGTAGACAATTTTATTCCCTAGAAGTGATTTCGAATAAAGTTTTTTCGAATTCTGCATTGTTTTCTAGTTATTTGTATTTTAATGTCAAGCTCTTAAAATTGATCAGAAGACTATTTTTTTATGAGCATGACATTAAAATAAAAATAAATAGAAAACAATGCGGAATTCGGAAAAACTTTATTCGAAATAACTTCTAGGGAATAAAATTGTCTACAAAAAAGGTTTAATAATATTTTGTAATAAGTCTGATAGTTTCGCCGGAAAAGTAGAAAATCTCCAAATTTAATATGAAGTCGACTTCAACCTCAAATAACTTTTGAACAAATAGATTCCTCAAAAAATGATAAGAATCTTTTTTTGTAGAGCATTCAATTCCCTACAAGTTTATGCCTGCTAATTATTCCTATGACGCATCGTTAGCTACTTATAAAAATCAGAAGACGTAAAAAAAATTTTTCCCATGTTATTCTTATGGGAAATAGAAAAGTGCGATGAGGAACCTCTTAATGTTAATATTAAGAGCTCTAATTTTCACAGGCGTCTTTTTTTATCTAAATGAAACTTTTGAACCTGTTTGGAAAAAAAAAAAAAAGTTTGTTCTTTTTTGGATCACCCTAATATATATATATAAATATATATATATATATATATATATATATATATATATATATATATATATATATATATTGTGACGTTACATTGCCGAGGGGATAGAGTTGATGGTTCAAGTAAGTGTGAGTCTGTGTGTTCGAGAGAGATAACGTGAGGTTGTGTGTCGAGTTGAGGGTAGTGGATAGTGAGATGAGTATATGGAGTATAAATGTGTATGGTAAGTTGAGTGTGCGATAGAGTACGTGTACGGTATGGGGTATGTTTTGGAGTATCTGTGTGATGGAGCGTGGATTTAACGGGGGATGTCTAGCTGTGTCGTGGATAGTGGCCAAGATAACGTGCCTCCCGACCAGTGATGACGACTAGGCCTAGGCTTAGCCCTCGGGGTAGACGTGGTGATCGCGGAGGTGCGTTTGAGATGTCGCCGCCCCTTCGTGATGGTACCCGAAGTTAGCTGGGGTACGTGTACGGTTATTGGGGGGATGGCAGGCCTCGTTTGCGATGCTCGAGGAAGCCAACAATTCGCTAACTTCGAATATCACGGGGAGTGACATCACGGGAAGGCCCGTGAGTCCACGGCTTGTATGTTTGTGAAGGTAAGAATGGAAGGAGAAGCGAGAATGTGAGATTGAAAAAGATGGAGTGGAGTAAGCGAGTTAGAGTGGGAGATTATCGTGAAACAGTTGTGTGACTACCGTTGAGGAAAAAAGTTGAGACTTGGCGTCGCTCGTGTACGAGTCGACCCAGTAGTCGAGTTTGGAGTTTTAGGGTAAGCGGTGGTGAGTCGGAGAGTCGCCACGGTGGACCTCGACCGCAACCGTGCTGTCGTTTTGGAGCTTGTGGCTCTGTGTCTGGTGCTCTTGGAGCCGTTTGTCGTGATAGTTGTCGCAAATTACCGCTGTAATAGGTGTACTTATGACATTAATTAAATCGTCGTCTCAATGCCATAAGTATCCCACTCATGTACAAAATTTCAGGTGTTTTGTAAACCTGTCTAACTATGCTCAGTATCTCCAGGTGAGGGTAAACCCCGACTGGACCACGCAGTGAAAAATAAAAATTAAGAGAGAGATAATTCGCTGTAACTTATACTTGTGAAGGGAAATGTCTTTAAATAATTAATAAGTAATTTATAGAAGAAAACGAGTCTGGCATTTATTTAAGACGGGTTGTCTTACAAAAATTTTATTATGACAGTGAACAATAAATTAAAAATGGATGATGAATATGACTCGACAATTTTGACTTTGAAAATGTTTTATAGTGACTCTACTTTATAATATTATCAGTGACTCTATTTTATAATATTTCTCAATGACTCTATTAACAATACTAAAATGACTCTATTACAATTTTAACAATGACTCTATTAACAATATTTTACTCAAGAAAGACTCCACTCACTTCAACACTTTCCTCCAACACGGTCCCAAGACCACCGCCGACCTCTCCAACGAAGACTCCAGTCGATGGTGCTGATCCTCTAGTCTCTCAGAACGCAATCCTCAGTCACTCGATACCAAGGCCACTTCCAAGATAAAATCCTCCAAAAATCCACAATAATTTATGATAACTAGGATAAGCTTCCACTCACCAGTGGGCTTATAGGCTCTTGGCAATGGCGTGTGTATGAATAACTTATACTGGATGTTGAGTGTAGAAATTATATATATATATATATATATATATATATATATATATATATATATATATATATATATATATATACTTGTATGAGTGCGGGAAATGCGTCCGTCTTTGATGAACGCCAAAAACCAAGAGAGCGTCGCTCGAGAATCACCGAGCCTCATACCCCTCACTCGCAGGTTGACCAACGTCTACAAAAACAAAACTGCCCCAAAACTCGACAGCAGTGACCCCAGCGATGAGTGGACTGTTTGTTTATCGGCCGTTGTTGTAGGAGGAGGTCGCTCTCGTTTTGGCGCGAGTCGAATTTAAATTTGAATTTAAAAAACATAAATTTCACCCCGTTACACCGCATTATTTATTTATAATTTATTTTAGTTTATCTTTTTTTTAGTAGTGTATTAAGTTTGTGATTCGTCGTCGTCGAGAGGTTCCCGATGTCTTGCCCAGGTATTTATTTGCGTGATGGACCGAGAGTATTGGACCGCGGGTCTTTTGGGCCCTCCACGTCGCTCTCGCGTCATCTTTATTGTATTTCATTTAGTTTTGTTTTGTTACTTTACGTCTGTTCTATTGGTTAATTAATCAGCTTCTTTCGCATGAAAAGAACCGCGACCCTCTCTCCACAACCTAGCATACTGAGCGCACCAGGACATGCCGCTACCACCGGTCATGTCTCTCATCTCCAAAGGGTATAGTTTATAGGTTTCAATTTACGTGTACGTTTAGACCGGTTGCCGATACCGGGGAAATAAAAGTCGGCTGGCGCCCGTCAGGATCTGGAGGAGATGAGAAGGGTGATTGGTGGGCGAAGTGTAACGTAGCCCGATTTTGAGTTATTTGAGTTTTGAGTTATTGGGTAAATTTATTGAGTAAGAATTTTGAGTAATTATTGGGTTTAATTGAGTCTTAAGAGATATTACGTTACAATATATATAAATTTTTTAACGAATGGTATTTTCGAACTCTACTCAACTAATTATAATAGTTTATGACGAAATTCCTTGAAAAATCGACCATGAGGACAAATACAATAGTTAGATTTCTAAAAAAATCTACCTAAAAATCTGGGCATCGGTTGTCCCTGCAGGCCATCCCCCAAACTTCCCGCTGTTTTCGAGCTCTGAGCTCGAAAATACCTTTGTTTCCCGTTTTTATGAGCTTTTCAAGCTAAAAAGGGTTACGTTTTATGTTAAAGTTTAAAAATTTGGATTCTAAAATGATTAATGAATGAGCGTTTTTTATATTTGTTCACAATTATGTTCAATAATTAGCTCAAAAATAAGTATTTACGGTATCCGTTGTATCTATATTGTGTAAGTATATCGCCATACGAGCGAACATGATGATTTTAAGCAGTCACTTCCAATGACTTACATAAAGAAGAATTTATTAGTTTTGAGTAATATTGTTCAGTAATTATGATGTTATTGGATGATAAAGTAGATATTGATTAAACATTTATTATTCCGACGAAGATAGTTCTCGAACGGATTATCTGATTAATACATTATTGGCGGCAATTGAAAACTTTTATCAAGTTCTAGATCTGCTAAGATTTTGGAATTGATTGATTCAACAGTTTTCAAAATATCCAAAAAAAACGAAAAAAATAATTTTTTTTTTATATTTCTTAAATATCTCAATCTATTCGACTAGATGATTTGAAATTTTCTGAAAATCTAAGTTCAGAAAGAATCTTTCGAATGCCGCAAGAACCATCTGAATCGGTTCATTTATTACAAAGATATGAGAGGTTTACTCACACACACACACTCCCACACATACATACACACAGACATCGCTCTCAAAATGTCAGAATGGCATCCTAGCGCCTTTAAGCGTTGACATATGATAAATACCCGATTTTTTAAAATCGGGGTGAAACCAATAACTTCCTGAATTTTCGGAAAATCGTCGATTTTCTTAGCGGGAAGTTAATAAATCGGTCTATTGGTTGACCCTGCGGGCCAGCCCTAAAACTTCCCGCTATTTTCGAGCTTCTTGAGCTCGAAAACATTGTTGTAAATACATTTTCGAGTTCTTCGAACTCGAAAATACTTTTATGTGCCGTTGTTTTCGAAAAAAACCGTTTCTAACTATTTTTTCTCCAACGATATCTCTCAATCGAATTGCCCGATTGAGACGGTTAAGGTCGTGATCGACGCGTTTTAGCGAGATCTAAAGCTAATCAAATTTTAAAATTGATGTATCGAGTCTTTTTTTAAAAAATTTAAAAAAAACTAAAAAAAAAAATTTTTTAATTCTTCCGTTAACGGTTTCTCTTGAACGAATAAACTGATTTTGATAGTTGAGATAGCAGTCAACGCGTTTTATTGAGTTCTAGAGGTGATCAAATTTTGGAATTGATTGGACGAGTCCCATCGAAGATAATTAAAGAAAACCATTTTCACCTTTTCTTTCTCGATCGATTTTTCTCGAACGGATAAACCGACTGAGCTGGCTGGGGTGGTAATCGACGCGTTTTATTGAATTCTAGTGCTGATTAGGTTTTGAAATTTATCGATCGCGCCATTTTTGAAAAATTAAAAAAAAACTGAAAAAATTTTTTTTTTTTTTGTATGTCTTCCATATCTTGGAGTCCATTTCATCGATCGATTTGAAATTTTTAGAAAATTCGACGGCCAACAAACTCTTTCGATTGCTACCTCAACCATCTCAATCAATTCATTAAAAAGACATAAAGAGTTTACACACACACACACACACACACACACACACACACACACACACACACACACACACACACACACACACACACACACACACACACACACACGCACACACACACGCACGCACACACGCACACACACACACGCATACAGTCACTCGGACATCCTTCTGAAAATAGTCAGGATAGCTTCCTAGGACCTCAAAACGTCGACATCTGATGAACACTCGATTTTCGAAAATCGGGGTAAATCCAATAACCCCGAATTTTTGAAAATTCCCAATTTTCTCAGAGGGAAGTTAAAAATTTTTTTCAATTCTTTCGTCAAGGGTTTCTCTCGAACGAGTGAACCGATTTTGATGATTGAGTTGGCATCCAACGTGGCTTACAAAGTTTTAGAGCTGATTAGATTTTGGAATCGATCCATCGAGCACATTAAAAGTTATCTAAAAAAAAAAGCCGTGGGACGATAAGTATACCGAATCGGCCCCAGATAGGGATCGGGCTCATTTTTTCAGGGAATGTTTGTACCCATGAGATACTTCGATGCTGCGAGTTTCCGGTCTTTATCTATAACCACTTCGGAGTAAATCGAAAAATACTGAAAATTAGAAAAAATTGATGTTCTCAGAGCATACTTATTCGATTGATCTGAAAATTGGATATGTTTTGGGGGTTGATAGTAGCTATCTGGGAAAAAATTAGAGCTATTTCGGCTCACAAATACCTAAAAAAAAACGAGTTTATATTTTTAATTTCAATTTTTAAGCATCTTACCATTATGACACAGTTATGAAAATATTTTTTTTGAATTCCTCATCCAATTTCCTATGAATCTATGGCCTTTCGAAATTTTTAAAAATGGTACTACATATTGAAAAAAAATAAAAACCATTTTTTGCTCAAAAATCGGGTTTTTCTAATAATTTTACTCTTGAACTGATAAAATACAAAACTTACTCGTTTACTAAGGTAGAGAAAACCATAAAAGAAATAAAATATCCTTACATTATTAAAATAAATTTTTTTATTCATTAATTTCAACGCTGATATTTCATCCATAAACAATTAAAACTGCAATTAAATATATTAATCAACTACAAATGATAAATAAAATTGTTCTCCTAATTTGTGACTAGTCTTCGTCGCTATCTTCGTCAATCACAGGAGTAATATTATTATTAAATAAAGTGTTGAGTATTGCTGCTGGTCTGGGGATTTTAGCCAAATATCACCCGTATGCTAAATAGAAAATAATTGCAGCAACGTGCGAACAACAACCGATTGTCCTTAATCCATTAGCGCATTCACAGCAATATCTTGATATTCCACTCCATCCAATAGTATCAGGTTTATATTCAATGAAACATCTGTACACTTTTCTATTAATATGACGAGATTGCACTTGAGCCTTTGAAATATTGGTTTTATCTCTGACAAACTGGATAGTCATATTATCAGATTCGTCAATCGTCTCTGCTAGATATGATACTGCTTGTTTATATTGATAAGAACCGGTAAAGAAAAGTTTCAGGTCTTTCTCTGTCATTTCTGGAAAGTCGATCAAATCAGAGGACAAAATCGTTTCGAAAGGAAGTTTTTTTCGCTGCCAACCATTTTTATCGACTTCATCAGCAAGCGTATTATTAGTGTAATTTCGAGATTTAATCATTTCAACAATTTCGTCTGAGTACTCTCCATCAGAAATAAGACGTTTGTTGTACTGATTGTGAAGAAATGATGCGATTCTATAAAAATTACTGACTCTGGGTAACATTTTATTATCGAATTTTAGGTCTAGTAGACGATATTTTTATTCCAGCATTCCGTGTACGGCTTCAACTACCCAACGAATCTTTGTGACGTATTTTGATGAATTAGATTCAGAAGTTGTTAACCGATTTCTTTTGCCTATCAATGCTGGCATTAACACTTCATAACCTTTTTCTTCTAAGTGCACCTGAACATCTAGAAACCCTCTATCAACAACAAAAACATCACCAGGTTCCAACAAATTGCTAATACCATCAGCAGTATCGATAATTTCTTTCATTATACTAGCATCATTTACATTGGCATGGTAGGGCCCTAACACATCTACTATATATCCATTGGTAGTACAAATAGTAAATGGCTTACATAACGGTACGTTCTTCTGTCCAGAAAAAGACTTTCTCTGAAAAGCGTTATTAGAGCTCTTTTGATGCCGAGCATACGTTCCATCGCAAATCAAGAAAAGCTTATCACTACGATCAGCAAACAAACTTTTCAAAAGTGGTGATGAATGATTTTCAATGAGGTTTTTTCGAGACATAGATCGAAAACCAAAGTACTGAGGTAATATATCTTTCTCAAATGATTGGATCACTTGGTCACAATATTTTGAAACCAGTATCTCATTTTCCAATTGTAAGGTCGCTGATATCAACCTGTTAGAGTTACCGGTACGTAACCTAAATAAGAATACAATGAGAGCTTGAATAACTGAACGGGAATCTGTATTCCTCATAGTTGTCAATAAGTCTCGCAATTCGAGTATGTTTTCACGTTGTAATCCAGTAAATACAAAAAGTTGCTCATCAGTTATTTGAAAATCATCCATTTTATCGAGAAGTGTCGAATCACATTCTACAGCCAAACTTTCTATTATTTTAGACAATTCTGAAGATCTTAAGTTACTCCAATTAGAATAAACTTTCAAGTGGTTCAAATTCTCCGCATAAAAGCGTTTTTTTATAAAATGATCGCTGCAGCATCGATTCCCATTCAGAATAAAAATTCTTTTCTTTATAAAGCATTGCATACGGGCATCTTGAGGAACAACGACTAGATTTTGATTTGAGACAGAACATACACAACAATATCTATGAGTCGCAACAGTTCTCTTTATTTGAACTTCTAGACATTCTTCTATTTCATCATCACAGGCAACATCTAAATAAATAGATGGATCATCAGTACTTGATTGAGATAAAGTCATCGTTGATAAACTCGATTCTGTTCTTTCTAAAAGATCACTCTGTTATGTCCGACTCCGGAACCTTTTTCAAAATTCATGCTGAACATCCTGAGGAATATCTATTCCATTTCTTATAATAGAAACCAGGATTGATGCAGCTAAGAGGTACAAAAATCGTACCAGTTTTCTTTTCTCATGTCTTTCATTCCCTTATTCTTTCCGGCTCCCCACTTAATTTCTCAATCGTCTTCCTATGCGTGGTGACACTCATAATTAACATGGACTTAAATTAAGTTCCGTCAACGGACATCTCACACTTTGTAAGACGCTGCAAATTCCCCCTCCTCTGACTCGGGCCCCATGGTTGCATCCGAAAATTTTTCAAGAGCAACGTTACTCTACCGAGCACAGGCTTGCTTTCCGGTCACTAGTTGAATTCAAAGTTTTCAACAAAGAGTCATTATTCGGTACATAGTATCTTTCGAAACCAAACAAACCGCGAAAAATTTTATTCAGGAAATAAAATTCGCAAACCATTATATACAAATAAAATAAAACCGACCACGTCGCTTTTATAAAAAAAAATTTACAAAACAAAGTAAAGAAAAGTTATAGCAGTGAAATAAAAAAATATATATATATATCTATATAAAATATACCGCTCCAAGAGAGAAAAATAAAATCGCATCGCGAAGAAAATCTTTAAAGAAAAGAAAAGTAAAACAAAGAAAAAGTGTTATCGGTTGTGAGTCCGTAGTTAAGTGTTAATAGCACCGTTTAGTGCATTGAAAATTGAAAACCAGATATTGTAACTAACAGTGAATACATGTGGGAAAATAAAAGAAATAACCTTTAAAGAGTATCATCTCTAATTCCTTTGGGAAAATTAAAGGAATTTTATTCCATTAAAACACAAAACTAATCTAATAAAGAATAAGAAAATATCAGTGTATACTTAAGTGTAACAAATGTTTATGCATAAAAATAAAAGCCTTTAAAGGGTATCATCTCTAATTTCTATTAAGAAAAATTAAAGGTATTTTTGGTTTGTAAAGAATTAAAGTTTAATAGTTGAATAAAAGGAAAGAAAAAGTGAAAGACTGTTTTTGTGCTTCATTAATTAAAATTAAGTTAGTTAATATTGATCACCTTCCCTCGCGGGTCATCGCTTGCACGAGAGAAAGAGAAATCGTCAAAAGGAGCACATCTCAGGAGTCCAAGGGCCTACTACGAAGGAGTCTTCAAAAAGGGAGAAATAATCAACGAGAACTATCACGGCAAAGGTAGGAAGTTTATAAGCGACTAATTTATCTTTTAAATTCTCTAACAAATTTTCCATCGGCCTCAATAATTTAATTGGAAAAAGGACGCTATAAATTTCAAATCGTATGTATCAATTCGCATATCATATAACTCATTTTTAGTAAACTAAGAATTAAAAGAAAACTTACATCGAAACGTATCCCTAAAATAAAATAAAATAAGGCTTGAATAAAACATTTAAGCCGAAAATTGCATGTGTTAGTCCGAACGCCCCAATCCACGCAACCAAATATTAATTAAATAATAGTCGGACATAACAATGAATTTTCTGGTGGCAGCGGTGGGATTCGATCGTTTAAGTATTTTCTTTTAATCTATTTAAAATAGTTATATACAGTAGAATTTTAAGAAAAAAAAAAAAAATTTTGTAAAATATTTAAATTGTTTGAACAAATAGAAAATTAGAATTTATAAATGCTAAAAATTAAAAATATATTCCTTTAAGGAGTTGTAACTTCATTTTCTTTATGAAAAATAAAGGAACTTTATTTTTAATCACTATTTTATAAAACAAAAGAAATACATAATATAATCGTGGTAGATTTTACTATTTTTATTAAAGTCGGGTGATCTAGAAATTTTTATGGCATCCTTCTTTCCTCTTAAAAATTAAATTTAAGTTATAATTATAAGAATAATATATTTACTTGAAACTTTGATACTTTGCTATCACCGGGAATAATCTCTCAAATCATTATAATATATATATTCAATTAAGAAAACAAATAGTATATTTTTAATTTCTTTTGAGCCGTATGAAAATAGACAAAGTGTTGTTTTATGGTGTTTTGTTTTCACTACAGATTTAGTATTAAATCTAATTCCTGAACAAATGTGGAGGTGATTAGATCTCCTCATAGGAACATAGTGAAAGGAAAAATTTCCGTAAAAGAAACGTATTAAAATATAAAAAAAATTCTCTCAAAGTTTCAGACCAACTGTTATATTTACCTATATGAATTTTATTATTATATTTAAACTGTGCATGTAATTGAGGCTGATACAAAAATTATACGTACTAATATCCTAGTTATTAAGATAATACCCTAGACCCCCCAAACCGATACGCATAGTCGTAAAAGATCAAGAAAAAAAAAATTTTAAGAAAACATTTTTCGGTATCTGATTTTGCAGCAGGATAGCTATTTTCGGAAAACTAGTGGCGAACAAAAATTTTAAAATTAACCCTTGAAATAGTACATGAAGCCTGAGGGTACATTACAAAATATTAAAATTCTGAAAATGTATAAGATTAAAAATAAGCTCCTTTAAAGAGTTGTATCTCTATTTTCTCGCAGGAAAAATAAAGGAATTTTATTTTTATCCGCATCTTATAAAAGAAAAGAAAAACCTTCAAAAACTTATTGAATTTATAAAAGAACAAATTTTTAGAAAAAAACATATCATCGAGTTTCCCCTTTTCGGTTGCTATAATAATAATAAAAAAAAAATTTTTAGTAATTGTTCATATATCATATTATTAATACGTTTTCGTTGAATAATTATTCGGTTTAATTTTATCGCAGGAAATATCTTATTTCGATGACTAAAGTTTTAGTATACGATTACGATCTAAAAGAATTATTACAGCAAGGCTAAAATAATATAATATAATATAATATTTTATAAATATCGTATTAAATAATTATAAGAAAGATATACATATATGTATATCATCTTACTTGCGTCAGCAACTTAGTAAATAAAATAATTTATCTTATATTTATGTCCACTCGGCATTCGGGACCGTGTGAATAGATTTTATTTCAGTTATTGGAGATAAGAATCGAAATTTAAGCTTTGAACGTTACGATTTAATGACGAAAGCGAACTAAGAATAAATACAAAGAATTATTTGTGTAATCGGACTACATCCGCTTATCTTCGTTGGACTCTTTGAGCAAAAATAAACTTCGTTTATAAACTTTCACTTTTATGTTTCAACTATTTTGTTCTTGGAAATATTTACTTTAGAAAATAAAACTTTTATTTTTTTTTATTAGTTTCAAAATACGAAAAGTATTTAAAATAAAAAAAAAAAAAACAAAAAAATAAAACACATGTTGCAGCTAGAATAAGAAAACCATTATAGGCTTACTTTTATGACCTGGAGTACTTGCCTTGTACAAAGGACTCCCTATATTTTCATCTTTACTATATAATATAACCCAAAATATTCTAGTTTGAACCCAAGACGAAAAACACATGTTCTTTTGGGCACAATAGCGTAAGTTGGACTCCACAATAAATTAAATAAATAAAAGAAAAAAAAAAAAAAATTAATTTTTTTACTTTTAAATCGAAATTTTATTTCATGTTACAGTAAGACAGTACTGCCTTTTTGTTATTAGTAATTCTATTTATAATACAATATTCCTTTAATATAGAACGATTTCGAAAACTTAATATTTATAAAGATACTAAATAATTAAATTCATTTTGAGTAGAATTTTATTAAAAGTCTAAATTAGTACGGAGCAGTCGTTTATATATACATATATACATATATATATATATATATATATATATATACATGGTTTGTTGGGACCAACTAACGATAGTGTTAGAAAAATACAATACATTTCATCCATTTAATCTTCTTTTACTTTTATATTTATTTCTATTTTAGAGTATTTCCGCTCATAAGAAATGTTTAAAATTAAAAATAGCTTCCTTTAAGGAGTTGTAACTTCATTTTCTTTAAGAAAAATACAGGAACTATATTCCAGAAAAAAAAATTTTTATCTTTGCTGATATATATTTATATTCATATATATATTTTTTTATCGCGAAAATACACATAATCTCTTGCAGTCATACGGCACTCAGGCCCTCTGATGTCAGAGACGTCCTTTGACCGGACAAGTACCTAGGGTCATAAAACTCAGGTCAAATTTTTGTTTAGTCCTCTTTAAAAATAAAGCGTTCGTTTTCCATTTACATTTAATATTACTTTAAAAGGAAATATAAAATAGAAAAAATTCCTTTTTATATACAATTTTTACTCGGAGCGCTATTTTCATTTTCGTCAATTGCTCAGAGAATTCAACGCGGATATATATATATATATATATATATTAGGGTGGCGCAAAAAAACCGACTATTTTTTTTTTTTCCATCTCGCATGAAAATTTGTTGGTTTACGATGTTTTAAGAAGCCTCTCAACAAATCAGCTCGATAAAAAATTTTTAAGAGGTCGCTCACGAATTTTGAAAATATCAAAAATGATCGAAATTCGGATTTTTATTTAAAAATTTTTTTTTTTCTCGTGGCAGCAATAGTTTATATTTGTAAAATCATGACTATGCTGAAAATTTCAGCCCAAAATATAAATATTTAAACGGCGCTCAAGAATTTCGAATATTAACTGATAATATGTAACTAATAGTTTGAATTAGTTTTTATAACTCAATTATTGTCATTTCACTTAAATATAACTTTTGCATAACCAAAAATATACAGAACAGTCTTAAACAATGAAATTCGGTCAGTTTTGAATAAGCGAAAAAACCTACCAATTGGATTAAAAAATAAAAAAGTATGTAAATAACTTATTATTTCTATTTCTCGGGTTATATTTTCATTCATTGTCATGCAAATTGATAGTGAAAAAATCGAGAAGCTTTATTATTAATATTTAAGAGTCGCTCAAAAACGTCCAAGAGACTGCGCTCGGAAACATTCAAAATTCTTGAGCGCCGTTTAAATATTTAAATTTTGGGCTGAAATTTTCAGCATAGTCATGATTTTACAAATATAAACTATTGCTGCCACGAGAAAAAAAAAATTTTTTTAATAAAAATCCGAATTTCGATCATTTTTGATATTTTCAAAATTCGTGAGCGACCTCTTAAAAATTTTTTATCGAGCTTATTTGTTGAGAGGCTTCTTAAAACATCGTAAACCAACAAATTTTCATGCGAGATGGAAAAAAAAAAAATAGTCGGTTTTTTTGCGCCACCCTAATATATATATATCTGTACATATATATATATCGCTAAAGGCAGAAAATTTTCAATAGATATCGTAATAGCATTTAATTAATTAGTTACTCGAATCTTTCGGATCTTAATACTTAATTAATTAAAATAATTTATAGGAAAGAAGAAAGATTTCTCTTTTAATTTAATTAGAATA
This sequence comes from Microplitis mediator, assembly GCF_029852145.1. Lineage (NCBI taxonomy): Eukaryota > Metazoa > Arthropoda > Insecta > Hymenoptera > Braconidae > Microplitis > Microplitis mediator. The sequence goes on from NC_079971.1 coordinate 13,784,252, forward strand.
CGCGTATATATATAACTATATCTCACATTAAAATATCACTTTTGAGTTAAAAACTCTTTTCCTCTAAGTGGGAACAAAAGTGACAATTTCAACAACTCTATATAAGATTGATAAGATTTAGGTAGGAATTAGCAATAAACACCTTAAGTTATCTTTAATGCCGAAAAAAATGACGGAAGAAGAACTTGCCCTCCGAATGGAGGAGCTCGAGCAACGACAAAGCGAATTTGAACAACAAAAACGAGAATTCGAACAGCAAAAAAAAGAGCTAGCGCGTCAAAAACGGGAGGCTGAAGCCGCCGCAGCAAATAACACACTTCCCAACGGGAACGTTACCGTAAATATAGATCCTATTGATAGATTCTATACTCCAGCAAGAGATTTTGCCGCCACGATCCCTATATTTTCGGGCGACGGCGAAATAACATATGAACAATTCGATCGGTCGGTTACACAGCAACTCCACCTGCTACCTCAAAACAATCAGGATGTATATGTGGCACACCTTCTAAGCAGGCTAAGGGGGCGAGCTAGACGGTACGTAGAGGCGAAAGAATTGGCTACGGTAAAAGAAGTATTAGAAATCCTTAGGAAAGAGTTCAGGCCGCAGAACCCGATCAGATTTTTAAGTCGGAAACTGGCACGGTGCCAACGGGAACGCGAAGAATCCGTCGAGGAATTTTACTATCGCATAAAAGATATTCTGAACAGCCTGAAAGCAGTTAAAGATAAAGAGACAAATGGATGCGCAGCTTATGCGTCTGCATGCGCAGACGCTAAAGAAATATTTTTCGAAAATTTACCAAAACCCCTTCGACTCATGTTCGCTAAACAAATGCAAGACGAGGCTATCCGACTAACCCCACTTTTCGAGGAAGTTAAACGCTTGATGAAACTAACTGGGGATTATACCAGCAACTCGAATCGAGTACGGAGGTACGATAACGAAAACGCTCGCGCGGACGCGTGGGAGAACTCGAAGTTTTCCAGAGATTATGACGATTTTCAGAATCAACAAAGAGCCCGTAGAGAACATGCCACCCCGTATATTCCTAAGTACGGCCCAGACCCTGACAAAGAAACTGAATCTTTTTCTTACTCCCCCAAACTAAATCGGAAAGCCAACCCTCCGATAAACGAAACGGGAGATACTCCAAAATCAAACCTCGGTAACGTATCGGAACCAATCGCAAAGCCCGAGGGATATCGTATCGCAAAACGTGTCCTATTCCATGAGAAGGCGCCGGTTCCAGCGCCAGATGATAAAACTACCGAATTAGAATTTTTACGGAAAAAATATGACGAATTGCTACGACGCGTCGAAACCCTCGACAGCCGTAATTTAAACTCCAACGGTGCTCGATACACGGGGGGGATGTCGAGCAACCAAATCACCCCACCCCCTCAGAGACGCAGCGCGCCGAGCCCAACCAACGCGGCGGGCCTGCAAAAGAAGTTCAATGCAAAACCCTCTCCGGAACAATAGGAAATGGGCCGGTAATAACTTTAAATAATCCAAAATATTTTAAGAAACTTTTATCTGTGTTGCTAGACACAGGATCGTCTCATAATTTTATCAATTTATTTACGCTAAACGGGGAAGTCGAGGTTTACGAGACCTCGAAATCAGTCAATGGAATTACTCACGAGTCCGTCCCTATAATAGGTATAACAACATTCAAAATCTGGGATCTGAGCATCGACTTTTTCGTAACAACAGCCCCCATTAATAAATATGACGCAGTAATCGGTAATGATTTCTTTGATAGTAACAAGGCAATCATTTCGTTTTTCACCAACACTATGGTTTTGGGAAATAGGCCTATTCGTCCTATTCCCATTGTATATAATACACAAAACCATAAGGTTGTGTTAAATCTTAACTCAGGTCCTACTATCAAAGTATCATGTAGCGATCTGCACGAAGATCAACAAAAATTATTAATCGATACGGGGGGCGACGTCAGCTTGATAAAATTAAAAGCGCTGAAGCCCTACCTTCCAGTAGACACGAGTAAGATATTAGAATTAAGTGGAATAGGTACTAAGCTCATAAGCACTTTAGGAATAGTTTGGCTAAGAATTTTCGAGTCGGAATCTCTTTTCAAAGAATTCGAATTCCATATCGTAAAAGATGACTTTCCCATCGCCGGTATGGGTATAATCGGGAACGACATATTAAAAACAGAAAAAGCGGAACTGTCATACAGCAAACATTCGCTGACTTTGATAAATATACCAAGGCACGAAAGGACTTGTACGAAAGTTGGATATATTTTTATCACTTATTAATTGTTTAAATCTTAAATATTCGGTTGTAGCATTTAGATCTTTTTCCGGGTTTACTCCGACCGCTTCGTAGCCGTATTCGCCTAAACTTAATAGCCGCGGGCCGTAAATTAAAATCACGCGTGAGACAAGCTTTTAGACATAGTGTCAGGTTTTCCCAGGAAAAAACACTCGCTGAAAATGTTTCCTCGGTACGTGAAATTCGACGGTCCACCCAGACCATGATCTCCATGATACCGGAAGATATTGATAGTGTCGCGCCCATTGCCGAAAACGTCTCCTCGGTGCGCGAAATTCGTCAGTCGATCCAAGCCGCGGTCTCTGAAGAAATTGAGAGTGTCGCGCCTAGTACTCGAGAGGTCAGCAAGCCAACTCCTAGCCATCGGGCAGTTTACCTACAGGCTGAGTCAGGATTTTAACCTCAGAAATAAAATACCACATACAAGTTCCAAAGGAGCATCGCCTCCATTTCCGTATCAAAGGAAGACTTGGACAATTTTACTTTTATGATTCAATATATCTTATCAGACCCCCTTAGAATAGGCCACTAGTTGTAGTTCAGCAAATAAGAGGGGGCATCGACCCCATTTCCTTAAAGGAAAACTCATGTAACATTTAATTTAAGTTGTAGAAAGAAAACCCACCACGACCATGGCAAAGCGCGTCAACCCCCAGACCATGATGGAGGCAAAAATCCACCTGGAAAAATACAGGCATCTCTCGCAGGAGGAAGATGAGAGGCGCAAAAAGAAGCTCAATGACAAACTCAATGCAACCAGAATCTATCCTATCGATCCCAGAGACGGCGACATAGAGTATTATCACAGTATAACCATACGTGACCGGACTCCCAGACCTATGCCGGAAGTCCAAGACGAGGCGAACGAGCCCATGCTCGAACTTCTCATTTATGGTCTGCCAAGAACTACGACCAAGAACAAACTGACTAAGACCCTACAGCTCAAGCCGGAGGAAATCGAGAAACTTTCCATCTTTCCTGGTAAAAACAACTTGGCGGTAGGGCGGCTGAAACTCCACTCGGTCATCACGTCGCTGAATCTGCAGACTCAATCTCGAGACAATAAATTCGCTATAGGAAGGAGTAAAATACGAATCGTCCCGTTCAAGAAGTTGAGTATTAAACTTCCATCCGAACGCGGGAGGTCCGAGGGAAACAACTTGCACGAGTATCTCGATCCTGACAGCTGGAGCGAAGTATTTGGATACCTCGACTCAACGGACATGTGTGCCTTAGCCGCTTACTCTCCGGGTATGTGTCATGTAATCCGGCACGTTCTGCGAAACTTCGAGGTAAATCCTGACAACATCAACCGCATCCTCAACTTCACCGGGGCAAGAAGCACTGACGAACTGTTATCCGGGCTCTTTGCAGCGCAAAGGTTAAACCTCCGCAGGTTAAGCATCAACCTACCAGAAGACCAACTAGCATCTCCAGGGGTAATTGCCAGCTTCATTAAGTACAGAATTCCCGAACGCCTAACGTGTCTGGACATATCTGGGGCCATTATCTCCAGTGGATTCATCGAAGAGTTGCCCAGACTGGAGTCTCTAACCGCTCTCGCCATCGGAAGATCACAGGGACCATTGGACAAAGAGCTGAGCGGGACCTTTCAACAACTGCCCAGGCTGGTAGAATTCGGTATAAGTGATAATACTTTCTTCACGGGATCCTCCCTAAAACGGGGTTTCGAAAAATTACAAAAACTGACACTCAAGGGTTGTTACTTCTTAAACCACGAACATCTGATTCAGTATTTCAAGGATAACACAATCCTCAGTGTACTAGATATCCAAGATTGCGACCGGACCAGACAACGGTACAAGGAGAACATCGATATGCTTCCGCTTATCAACGCTATTGGGAGTACCAAGATCAGGGCACTGAAGTTCCGATGGGGAAATTACCAAGACGACATATGGTGGCACCCATCAGATATGATCACCAGGAACGAGGAATTAAGAAACCTTGAGGTATCCCTAGGCCACCACCGAAATGACGTAATTACCAATCTTGTATCAATGGCAACTAACCTCGAGCACCTTACCATCTACGAAACCAAACTCGACCGAATTACTATACCAGCTAACGAAAACATACACCTCACGACCTTAAACCTGGTGAAGCCCCACAAGCGCCCAGGCAGCTTCTACAGAACACTACGTACAAAAATAGATAGGTTGGTGGTGTCTGGGGCACATTTTTCGTATTATACGGTAATCGAGATCCTTGATGCCAACAACAGTATTGAGATCATTGACCTAAGGGGAATCCGTCATTTCACCCATCAACCAGCTCTTTCAAATCTGGTGAAAAGAGAGAACGAGTTCTGTCCTCGGGTTGTCACCATCCTTATGCCATCGAGGGAAATACCGCGGGAAGTCCATGCCAACGCCCAAAGAAGCAACAAACCCTACCGGGTTCTAATGAAGTCGGATTAGATGTTAGAAAAAAAAAAAAAAAAAAAAAATATAGTTTTAGTAATAATATTAATAATAATTCCTTTAGAGAGTATCATCTCTAATTTCCTTCAGGAAAAATAAAGGAATTTTATATACAGAAACGTATAGTTATAAAATAAAGTTTAGTTATACTTAAGATTAAATCATTAAACATAATATTGTATAAGCCACCTAGGAGTATCATCTCCATTTTCCTTTGGAAACCAGGTAAATCTTAGATTAGCGCTAGTACCTTTTTCTTTTATAAAAAAAAAAAAAAAAAAAAAAATATAACAAAATCAACGAAGGTGCTGGGCCTGCTTTTCCCTTTACACAGGAGTATAAGGACGGGTGCGGAGTTCCGCCATCCGAGGCCACTTGGTCCATTTTGTAAGGCAAACGGGAACTTTGGAACTCGGGTGACGAGGGGTTCGCATCTTTCCATGTTAAAAGGGGGGAGGGGGTCCTACCCCTTAACAAAAAAAAATTTTTAAATAAAAATAAAAATCAAACAAAAAGAAAAATTTTTACGGTTATCTGTTTACATGTAGATATATGCATATATAGATATATATATATATGTCTATATGTGGATAGATAAACGTGAGAATATATATATACATATATCGCAATAATATCAAATATACAAAAAAAAAAAAAAAAAAAATATAGTTTTAGTAATAATACTAATAATAATTCCTTTAAAGAGTATTATCTCTATTCTTCACAAAGAAAAATAAAGGAACTTTATACATAAATCATAGAATGTAAGAGAAAAAAAAAAATGACATTAAGCGAATAAAAAAAAAAAAAAACAAAAAAAAAAAAAGACAAAAAAAAAAACAAAAATTTCCTCTAAAAGAGTATCATCTCTAATTTCCTTCAGGAAAAATAAAGGAATTTTTATATACAGACACTATAACGACAATAGCAATAATCATATTATGAATAACTATTAGATTATAATAACCGGTAGTACATAATGCTTTCATTAAAATATATATATACATAAGCCAAATATTATCATTTTCCATAAAATTGTTTATTACAGATTTGGAGCTATCACTAAGAACAGTGGTCGTAAACCCTCAAAGCCAGTAAGACTCCTAGAATCCAATAAAACAAGTAATCTCACGAGAAAGGGGTACCAGAGGGAAAACCCCAGTTCTAGTGATAGGCTCATATCTCAGGGTACATATACACATAAGTTGGAATATACAATAAGATATAAGACAAGAATAATAAATAGTAATAATAGAGAATAAGTCAGAGACTCACAACCATAACTCACATAAATTTGTATCGTCTTTTTTAAGACTACCATGGTGGACCGAGTCAATCCTTTCTAAATTAAACCCCCCTCTAAATTCACCTAACGATTCACGGATATCGCTTTTTCTCCCTTGCTCAGCAGAATGCCTTTCTATTTGGTTCTCAGTGGACATAAGCCCGGAGTATATCAGTCTTGGGAGGCTTGCCGAAATCAAATCCTCGATTACCCTAACCCAATCTTTAAGCAATTGCCATCTTTGAAAGAGGTCCATACATATCTACAAAATTGGAAACCAATTATCCACCCAGTACAATTCGAAAGAAACGTCGAAGGCCGTATCACCATCTTCACGGACGGGTCGTGTTTTCGCAATGGTACTTCAGAGCCAGCTACAGGTCTGGGAATTTATTTTGGACCAAACCATCCCCAAAATCTATCTCTTCCATGCTTCAACAGAAACACCAATAACGGTGCCGAGTTAGAGGCCATTCTTCAGGCTTTAAAAATTATAAGAAGATTTAATCTAACAAAAATAGATCTCTTCACCGATTCGGAGTATTTATGCAACAGCCTCACCCTTTGGTACGAAAATTGGGAAAAACGGGATTGGATTACTTCCACGGGGAAGCCGGTCTCCTATAAAGAAGAACTCAAATACATCAAATCTCAAATGAAATCCAGAGACATAAAAATCTATCACGTTCCCGGTCATGATGGAATCCATGGCAACGAACAAGCTGACCAACTAGCCAGAAACGGAGCTAAGCTATTCGAACTATCCAGATCAAAATCAAAAACGGAGTTCAACATTCATTCCTCAACTTCAAGCCCAAAGAAATAGAATCATCTCTGAGCTTGGGGGGGGATGTTATGTCCGACTCCGGAACCTTTTTCAAAATTCATGCTGAACATCCTGAGGAATATCTATTCCATTTCTTATAATAGAAACCAGGATTGATGCAGCTAAGAGGTACAAAAATCGTACCAGTTTTCTTTTCTCATGTCTTTCATTCCCTTATTCTTTCCGGCTCCCCACTTAATTTCTCAATCGTCTTCCTATGCGTGGTGACACTCATAATTAACATGGACTTAAATTAAGTTCCGTCAACGGACATCTCACACTTTGTAAGACGCTGCAAATTCCCCCTCCTCTGACTCGGGCCCCATGGTTGCATCCGAAAATTTTTCAAGAGCAACGTTACTCTACCGAGCACAGGCTTGCTTTCCGGTCACTAGTTGAATTCAAAGTTTTCAACAAAGAGTCATTATTCGGTACATAGTATCTTTCGAAACCAAACAAACCGCGAAAAATTTTATTCAGGAAATAAAATTCGCAAACCATTATATACAAATAAAATAAAACCGACCACGTCGCTTTTATAAAAAAAAATTTACAAAACAAAGTAAAGAAAAGTTATAGCAGTGAAATAAAAAAATATATATATATATCTATATAAAATATACCGCTCCAAGAGAGAAAAATAAAATCGCATCGCGAAGAAAATCTTTAAAGAAAAGAAAAGTAAAACAAAGAAAAAGTGTTATCGGTTGTGAGTCCGTAGTTAAGTGTTAATAGCACCGTTTAGTGCATTGAAAATTGAAAACCAGATATTGTAACTAACAGTGAATACATGTGGGAAAATAAAAGAAATAACCTTTAAAGAGTATCATCTCTAATTCCTTTGGGAAAATTAAAGGAATTTTATTCCATTAAAACACAAAACTAATCTAATAAAGAATAAGAAAATATCAGTGTATACTTAAGTGTAACAAATGTTTATGCATAAAAATAAAAGCCTTTAAAGGGTATCATCTCTAATTTCTATTAAGAAAAATTAAAGGTATTTTTGGTTTGTAAAGAATTAAAGTTTAATAGTTGAATAAAAGGAAAGAAAAAGTGAAAGACTGTTTTTGTGCTTCATTAATTAAAATTAAGTTAGTTAATATTGATCACCTTCCCTCGCGGGTCATCGCTTGCACGAGAGAAAGAGAAATCGTCAAAAGGAGCACATCTCAGGAGTCCAAGGGCCTACTACGAAGGAGTCTTCAAAAAGGGAGAAATAATCAACGAGAACTATCACGGCAAAGGTAGGAAGTTTATAAGCGACTAATTTATCTTTTAAATTCTCTAACAAATTTTCCATCGGCCTCAATAATTTAATTGGAAAAAGGACGCTATAAATTTCAAATCGTATGTATCAATTCGCATATCATATAACTCATTTTTAGTAAACTAAGAATTAAAAGAAAACTTACATCGAAACGTATCCCTAAAATAAAATAAAATAAGGCTTGAATAAAACATTTAAGCCGAAAATTGCATGTGTTAGTCCGAACGCCCCAATCCACGCAACCAAATATTAATTAAATAATAGTCGGACATAACAACTCCTATCTGAAGGTAGTTCATCTTCCAACGATAATTCCTGATTCTCATCTTCAAGTTTGGTTTTTTCATATTTTTTTACGCGACAATTCGAACAAAGAATATCACCAACTACAATCGGACACTCAAAAACAGTTGAAAACTCTTCAGCTTCTTCGTCAGATTTTATATGTTTTGGAGTACCCGGCATTTTTTTCAGGTACTTCGAACAAATACAACACTTTGGATTATTAGCTTCAGGGGTCGACATATTTTCACTTAAATAGTTATTTAAACAATTAAAAATAATGACTAAATATAGATAATAGTACAGCCAATTCTTTGGAATGTCAACACTCAGTAATTTTTAGGTTATCTACAGATCTAGTGACTTTTCACAAAAAAAAACAGTGTTACCAATTTCGAATTACAGTGCCATCTTGTGGTTGTTAAATTCATTGAATATTGGGCGGAAACGTTTAAGTTCTCTGAAACAACGTTGATTTACATAAACAATAATAATGAATACTGATTTACTCATTACAGTTACTGATAGAGTTTTTAATAATAGTTAAGTACGTTGAATAAAATTATTTTAATAATGTAAGGATACTTTATTTCTTTTATGGTTTTCTCTACCTTAGTAAACGAGTAAGTTTTGTATTTTATCAGTTCAAGAGTAAAATTATTAGAAAAACCCGATTTTTGAGCTTAAAATGGTTTTTATTTTTTTTCAATATGTAGTACCATTTTTAAAAATTTCGAAAGGCCATAGATTCATAGGAAATTGGATGAGGAATTCAAAAAAAATATTTTCATAACTGTGTCGTAATGGTAAGATGCTTAAAAATTGAAATTAAAAATATAAACTCGTTTTTTTTTAGGTATTTGTGAGCCGAAATAGCTCTAATTTTTTTCCCAGATAGCTACTATCAACCCCCAAAACATATCCAATTTTCAGATCAATCGAATAAGTATGCTCTGAGAACATCAATTTTTTCTAATTTTCAGTATTTTTTGATTTACTCCGAAGTGGTTATAGATAAAGACCGGAAACTCGCAGCATCGAAGTATCTCATGGGTACAAACATTCCCTGAAAAAATGAGCCCGATCCCTATCTGGGGCCGATTCGGTATACTTATCGTCCCACGGCCTTTTTGAAAAAATTTTATTTTTAGAATATCTTTAAACGCACTTGACCGATCAAGGTCAATTTTTCACGGCTTTTACATATTAACAAGCCGCGTTGAATGACACCTGAACGATCCGAATCGGTTTATCCGTTTAAGAGTTATAGATATTTACATACATACGTACGTAAGTACGTACACACATACATACACTCGGACATAATCGTGAAATTAGTCAGAATAGCTTTCTAGAACCTCAAAACGTGAAAATCTGATAGAAATTCGGTTTTCGAAAATCGGACCTAAACCCATATCTTCCCGAATTTTCGAAAATTTTCAATTTTCTGAGTGGGAAGTTAAAAAAAAGTTAACTCGAATCCAGAAAAATCCGGAAAATCAAAATTATCTTGCACCAAGTAAATAATTATCTTGATATTTTCATCTTTAGTCAAAATTTTTAACTTTCCACTAAGAAAATAGAAAATTTTCAATAATTCGGGAAGATATTGGTTTTGGTCCAATTTTCGAAAATTTTATTTCTATCAGATCTTGACGTTTTGAGGTTCTAGGAAGTTATTCTGACTGATTTCAAGATGATGTCCGAGGGTATGCATGTGTGTACGTACGTAGGTACGTGTGTAAATACTCTAAAACTTTTGAACGGATAAACCGATTTTGATCATTAAGGTGTCATTCGACGCGGCTTGTTAAATACGATAAGCTCGAAAACGTATTTACAACAGTGTTTTCGAGCTCAAGGAGCTTGAAAATAGCGGGAAGTTCTAGGGCTGGCCTGCAGGGTCAACCGATACTGATTTTTTTTTTCAAATCAACATACTTTTATGCTTAAATTATGCATTAAGTTTAGTAACATTACAATACAAGCGTTGTAATTTTATTAAACAATTTATAATGAAAATTATTCGTAATTTCAGTATACTGTATTAAGTATACCGTAAATCAAATTACAAATATTGTTTGTAAATTTTAATAACTTTTAATTAGAAACTGATCAACGGTTCGGTAAAATTACAATACGTGTAGGATTACTACATAAAGATAGTAAAACACCAACTCATCTTGGTAGATTTCCTAACACGTTTCGGTAGATTACTCGAATTGTACTGTATATTGTATTGACAACACGTTGATTCGTAATTTTACTCATATTTTGTTTTGTAAAATATTTGTCATTTTACAAAAATTTTTAACAGTGTATAATTTAACACAAGGTGGCTGGCTACTACTTTGGGGCTGGGTACAGGTGCTCTTACCCTATACGGTTTTAATAATTTAAAAAATACAATCCCGGGAAAAACGAATTATATATGGTCACATATAGATTATATATGGTCATATATAGATCATACATAACGATACATGAGAATATATAGTTTTTGATTGTTATTGTATATGAATATATATAACTATATATAGCTGTATATTATAACATACGGTCATACATAAAATTGAACATAAAAATTTTATACATCTCGAATTGTACACTAATGGAAAAAATTAAAGGATCAAAAAAAAATTCCAAATTTTTGGGCGATTTTCAACAGGCCCTAACTTTGAGAGAAATGGTCGTACAAGTAATTAAAAAAAAGGAAATTGTAGCTCTAAGTATCTACTTTTTGGATTAGAACTTCAAAATTTTTTAGCGTCAGCGGTTTTAGAGTAATCTTAGAAAAACCAGCGAAAAAAAAATTTTCAAATGTTTTTAGTTTTTTTTTTTGGTCTTCGGGCGTGGAAAAATTGTTTTTGCTTCACCACCACGAGGATCGGAAACCTTTATTATTCGGCTTTAATTTCTTTTTTTAATAATAAATAAATTTATAAATTAAAATAAAAGTGACCTTCCTACCTTTTCTGCTGACTAAGCTGGCGGTAGTCACGTCGTCAAACCATCTTACTTTGTTGGTAACCGTTCAATTGTACTTACCTGCACAGGTGTTTATGCACTCACGTTGCTGTCGCGGCTATCCTTGATTTATAATTGGAGTACCTTCTTTGACTTTTATTGTATGCGAATTGGGCGTTGGCACTAAACTATCTGTCCTCCTCTATAAAATTTAGACATTTTTATTCCCAAATTTTTTTTGGATTATATATTTCTAGCATTATCAACATTTTGTTTTTTTATATATTTATATACATAATTGTATCTCAAAATTGAGTAAGGTACATCGAATAAGTTGGTCACGATCGACTCTTTTGCCTATTTTTGACTATCTGAGTTGGTGCTTTGGCTAGCACATCTCGGCAGTGAGTTGAGGAATCAACGTATGGAAGTTGGGTGCTTAACCAGCACCAATTCTCACTCAGTGAACCCAACTCATGGTTGGAAAAAATAGACGGGTGGGTCACCGTTTCCAATTACAAAAATGGTACACGTCGACTATTTGGAGGGTAGAGTATACCATCAAACTCTAATAGAAATGCGTTATTGGGAAGAAGATTCACTGATTTACACTCCTACAGAGTTTAACTAAAAGAAAAAAAACCCTTTCACGAAAGTCATAAGTCGAAATTAATTTTTAACGTACTCCACCCGATTTAGACTCGGAGCTTAAAGGAAAACATTTCTCAGTAAAAATCTAAACACAACAAAATTCTCTTTTTTATCGTTCTCTCTCTCTTTCTCTCAAAACTAATCCACACTAGACTTTGCTTTAAAAATGGTCCTACCTGGAGGTGCCCTCCGAAATGATAGGGAATACGAAAATCAAAATGGAGGGGGGGATGAAAATCAATACGATCTACTAAAAATCTACCTCCACAAATTGACTACCATCCAGAAGGGTACTGTCGAAACTCTTGAAAGCTTCTTCTATAGATTGAGAGCGATTCTTCAAAAAATTGAATCTTCTGTCCCTGTAAGAGATCGCGCGGCAACAACCAATCAAGCACAGTGATTCGCGGTCGACACGTTTTTCGACTCCCTGCCAGACTATCTGCAATGTTTGGCCAATACTCGGGAATACATAAATCTTTCGGAGCTCTTTGAAGCTATTAAAGAACAAACAAGGAAATATGATGCGCAAATGCATCAACAGCGAATGAGGCCAAAACCTTAGGCTTACCAACCTGATCCTCACACCCAGCAGAATAGGTACCGATCTTATTTTCAAGGGAAGAACCGAGGACCCGTCCAAGGCCCCAGCTGGGCGAAACAGCCACAGTCTGAATTTTACGTGGAACCCAGAGATCTGGTATACGGAGTGATGCCTGAACCCATGAACTACTATGGACAGTTAGGAGGTTCTCAAAATCTCCCTGGCTATCCATACCAGCAACCTCAATTGGGGACTGAAGAATTCATAGATCCCGAATACGAACTGAACCAAGCATTGGCCTTCTCGGTAGAGCCTTTTCAGGGTCGATTCCCACATGCCATAATGTACACCTATGAGGATTATCGAAAAAAGGTTTTTAGTGGACTTCTTAGAGAGTTAAACAGTCTTAGGCGCAAGAAGAATGAATCTCTAGTCAAGTTTTACGTTTATTTGCGAGGTTTACTTTCACGCTTTATTCAATATTCTCGTCCGGAAACTCGTTACTTTGTAGTAAAGAGAGCTGATATAAGAGTTAGTAATTTTTTCTTCGAGAGTATACCACCCTCCTTACAGCCTTTAATTTAAAAATTCGAGCCTCGAAATTTAGAAGACATTTTCAAGGCCTTTGTTCGCGTATGCCTAACAACCGACCCTTCCCCACTACCATTAGACGAACACGGAAATTATCTTATTGATACATCATTCGATCAACAGTCGGGGGGACAAACCGATTCGGATAATAATACGGAAGTTCCATCGTTAGGTCAGCAGCCGGGGGGACGAAAAGATTCGGATAGTGATAAAGAAGTTCCGTCGTTAGATCAACAGCCGGGGGGACGAACCGATTTAGAGAGTGTCGAGAGAACGATTTTTAGTAACTCTACGATCCAAGCGGACCCTGAAGCGAAGGAAACAGCCCTTTCGAATACATTAGATTATCATTGTCTGATTTTGCCTTCTGATGTTGGCTTCAAGTCGAATCAAAATTTGGGAAATCAAAATTCCCACGTAAAAATTAATATATCAATGCCGGAAGTTGGTACTAAATAGAAGAAAACAGTTATTTTAAAAGCTTATGTTCATTGCAAAAATTCATCACACACTAATAAAAATTCGGATTCCAACATGAAAAATATTTTTAAAGGTCAAAATCTTGCAAAACCCACAATAAAGAGATTGATTGCAAGCCCTTTGATTGAAATGAAACAAAGCTTTTTCCGAAATTTAACAGTAGACTCATGCCGCGTAAAGAATTGTTCGAGAGTAAATCATCCGACTATTAAACGTTTCCCAACCATAAACGTTCTTACAAAAGTCAGAAAACGGCAGAATTTACTTGTTGGGTTAAGCCAGAAAAAAAGTGTACGAAACTGCAGGAAATTGAAATTCTTTTTCTCGAGTCTATTTCGGGCACTCCTTGGAACACTTAAAATTCGAACGCGTGGCCCTCCAGATCTATCTTCCCTGTTAAAAATCACTCCTTTGAAGAAATTTTCTTTCTGATGACCCAAGGATTGCACCATTAAAATGGTGGCATCATCAGAATATCGAAAAGTTTTAAAGGAAAGAAGGTGAATTTTATTTTGAATCTCTTACGTTGTTATTGGCAGGGAGCGCGACGAAAACGACATCTGATGGCTACAAAAAATCATGCTCGAGAATTATAAAAGATATATAAAATCAGTGTAAAAAATAAAAATTCGTTATAAAATCAAAATATAAAAATTTATAATGATGTTAATAAAAAAGTGTAATTGTATTTTTGATAGAGAAAATTAAATTGAATATATTTCGATAAAAAAATTAAGTATAAAAAATTTTAATAAATAATAAACACTATTATTTTAGAATAGAATAAGGTTAACCGATAAAATCAAAACAAATAATATATGACAACTACAATGGTAATGGTTTAAAAAATAGTAGAATAGTCAATTGAGTTTTTTAACAAAATTGAAGAAAATAATTTTATTTTAATTCATGAAAATTTGCTTGTAAATCGTAACTAAGAAAACATAATGTTTTTTTAACCTTCCGTTACACGCGCTTTCTCTAGTGCCAACTCTATTAGCTTAAGTAGTGTTGTACAGGGAATCACCGTATAGCGCGAGTAACGGAGGGTTAAAAAATCATTTTTAGGCAATGATAAAAATCATTATCCAAACCGGATTTGAATCAATAAATTATAAAATATTGTTTTAACCTCAAACGATGAGCAAAGGCGAACATTAACGACACAATAACTATTATGAACTATTTTAAACTTAATTTTCACGTGTTTATATTCAAAGAGAGCATGATTTAACGAAATTGTATCCACAGCGAGCGCTGCGATCGTTTCAGTTGTCCCCACCATATACTAGGCTCCCTGCCAATAAGCTTTATCTTCTTCTCACTCTCTTTCTCTATTCGCCGTTGAGATATTTATAAATCAAAGAAGAGTAATTTTTGAGACGAAGTCAGTATCTAAATTTTACTTGTCATGAGCAACTTTACATCAATTCATACATAAACCGATTGTTAAAGTCTCGAATTATTGTTACTATTATACTTTCACGTTAAGTTAAAATTTTTTTGTTACAAACTTAAAAGAGAAGGGGAGGGGGGGGGGGGGGGGGGTAGTAATAGTCACATCGATAAAATAGATAAAATTGACATGTTCCCCATAAATTTTCGAAGAGTAGATTACAAATTTTGATGACTCTCCAAAAATTAAATCTTAATGCGCTCAACTTCACACCCGAATAGTTTTTATATTATTCGGAAGAGAAAAAGGAGAGGGGGGAAGATGAATCTCTATTAGAAGTCTGCTAAAATCTGACCGTACTAGATCCATAAATGACATTTCCCGTAATAATCTAATTCCAAGTATTAGTTACAGATATTAGTATCACCGGTTACATTGGACTTTAAAATGTATGCAGCTGAAATAGCACTGCCTGGTCATAATTCAACATATTTTCGGGCTCCAAAATTAAAACTTACTCAGGGATTCCATATAGATCAAGGACATCATGGATTTCAATTTCTGTCTTCGAGTTTTTGCTGACGCTAGAGTTTCAACGACAGTCATGGTACAGTCGAGAGAACAACATGACTTACAATCTTTTTCTTATAACCATCAAGAGAGCTGGGGAGGAAGTTTCTATCATAATAGTACTCACGTTCTTATGCATGGGCATAATGATCCAAACATGCAGAAAGTATCGTCTCTTTCATACAAAAATGTACCCGTAAAGACTTTATAACACCAGCAAGATCTGCAAGAAAAACATCAATAAGGAAAAGTTCTTGGAGAAGATAATATTGGATTCAAGCTTACCTCAGCGATCGTTGAACCGCCGATAGAATTTCACGATGACATCGCACATTCAAAGAAAAGCAGCGCGTCGCTCTCGACCAGCTACAAAAGGAGTATTGGGACTCAGACGAACGCGACGCTTAGACGGGCTTCGCCCATGCCATTAGCACGAACAAAAGTGGAACGGAGCCCAGAATATTCATGCCGAAAAAATGATGTCCTCTACCGGCAGTCCACTAGGAATACAGACGTCATCCACACGAACAACCTTGTCGGTATCTCTCCAAAAGAAGAGTATTTGCTTGTCTTCCTCCGAAGCACCAGGATAACAACATCAACTCGAAATTAAAAATATGAAAAAAAAAAAATAAATAATAATAATAGGCTCAATCAGAAACCTTTTTGGGACTCTTATCATTCAAAATTAAAGAAATGTTTGAAAAAAAAAAAGGAAATAAAAAGCATTAAAATTTTTAACAATCTAATGCTAAAATTCTTCAGTAATTAAATTACTATAAATAATTTAAACAGTTAAAAACTGTACGAAATGAAATATTATACAAATTTGGATACAATTTTAGGATTTAGTTAAAAATTCAAAGAATTAATTGATTAAATTATTAGAAAATAAGTAAAATAGTTAAAACTATTTAAATAGAATCTTTTTTTTCTCTTATACAAAATATTTGTAACAAAATTTATAACTTCAACTAAATATTTAATTAATTGGACTATAAAAAATCACGTGAATTTCTGATCAACCAGATTATTATAAATAATTAAAACATTTAAAAACATACGACTATGCAAATTTTCAAACTAAAGTCAAAATTCAATTGAAAATTTAAATATTTAATCAATTAAATTATTGAAAAAAAATAAGAAGAACAGTGAAAACTATTTTAATCTAAAAATTGAAAAAAGGTTTATAAAACAAATTTTTACCTTGAGGAATTTAACTAAAACAAATTCAGAAGATCAAAATTTAAATTTAACATTTAAATTTTTAATTAATCGAAATTATTGAAAATAATTAAAACAGTTCAAATCTGTTCGAAATATAAAATAATAAAAGTTTGAAAGAAATTTTAAGATTCAATTGAAGATTGAAATATTTAATTAGTTAAATTATTAGGAAATAAGAAAAATACTTGAAACTATTTAAATAGAATTTTTTTTTTATATAAAAATGTTTGATGGAAACACATATTTTTTTTTCTAACTAAAGAAATTTAACTAAAATTTTGAAATAAATGATAATTTTAATTTATAATTTAGTATGTAACCGATTAAATTGTTACAAAAAAATGAAAACAGTAGAAATGTTCAAGATATAAATTAATACGAAAAACACAACAAAATTAGAAATTTCAACTAAAAATTGAAAATATTTTCCTTTATTGAGTTGAACTCAATATATTTTAAATCAAAATTTGAGTTTTGAGAAGTGGTTCAAAAGTAAAGTCTTACCTCCAAAAAAATTACCTTCAGTGAATCCTCAGGCTGCACAGATGCGAAGTCAGATCATTTTGGGTTACCTAGAGTCCGGGCATTGGCTGTAGAAGTTCCAAAACTGGACCACGTTGCATTTTTCATTTTTATTTTCTTTTTATGAAATACATTGTGTGATTAATTCGTTTTTATTTCTTTTTGTATTTTCGAATACACAACACTGAGAATAAACAAATCACTGTACACTATTTGATGATACACTTACACTATATATTCCAAAAAAGCAGAAAAGACACAAAAGGAAAAAGAAACGTCTAAATTTCGGTGAATATTGAAACTTGAAATTTAATTTTCTGTTAAAAGGATTTTAATGGCAATGCAAATCTACTCTCAAAAAAAAAAAATTAAAAAAATTTAAAAATTTTTTTGTCGCTGGTTTTTCTAAGATTACTCTAAAACCGCTGACGCTAAAAAATTTTAAAGTTCTAATCCAAAAAGTAGATACTTGGAGCTACAATTTCCTATTGTTTTTATTTCTTGTACGACCATTTCTCTCAAAGTTAGGGCTTGTTGAAAATCGCCCAAAAATTTGGAATTTTTTTTTGATCCTTTAATTTTTTCCATTAGTATGTATATGACCACATGTAACTTTATTCGGACATATATAACAATACATGGGAATATATAGTTTTCGATTGTTATTGTATATGAATATATATAGCTATATATAATAATATATGGGCATACATAAAAGTGAACATGAACATTTTACACATCTCGAACTCTACACATGACCACATGTAACTTTATTCGGACATATATAACAATACATGGAAATATATAGTTTTCGATTGTTATTGTATATGCATATATAGCTATATATAATAATATATGGTCATACATAAAAGTAAACATGAAAATTTTATACATCTCGAATTCTATATATGACCACATGTAACTTTATTCGGACATATATAACAATACATGGGAATATATAGTTTTTGATTGGTATTGTATATGAATACATGGGTCATTCCATCTCAATTCAACGACATTGCGACGGTGACCCTTTTTGATTTTTTAATATGTTTTCATTCATGTAGAAAGAAGTCTTGAGCTAAATTTAGCTCTTTATCTCCACCCCTTCCGGAGTTAACATTTTTGCTTAAAAAGGATATAAATTTGACTATAGTTATGATAATCTCACGTCATGGGGGATCATTTTGTTCGGTTTTTAACGCTCTTTCTGCAAAGAAATTCAAAATCAGAAACAAAAAATTTTGTAATGCTTTTTCGGTCATTTTTAGTCAAAAAATTAGTTTTTGGTTCCATGGGACACTCAACTTTTTTCAAAAAAATTCGCGAAATTCTATGTTGAAAAACAAAATTTTTGAGCCATAACCCGAGATGGGCATTAAATAACTTCTAGTAAAATAAATTAAAAAACAATTTTTTTCTATGTTATTTTGATTTATTTTTTTTTAAGATCACAGAATATTTTCAGATAGTCTCACAATACATACCATTACTTTTTTCAAAATATTCTCAGTGAGAAATATAATATATTTTACACGAAAATGTATAAGTTAAGTACCTTTTTTGCAATTTATTGTATCTTTTAAAAGTAAAATTTAAATATATCAACCGTTACATCGGATTATTTAGATTTATTACTCTCAAATCTACTACGATATTATCGGTAGTACTTATCTGATACTATCTGATATTACTGTGAGATAATATTTTGAGACTATTTAGAGAAATTACGTAATTTTATTAAGGAAATAATTAAAATTACAGAATAAAAATTGTTTTTTAATTTTTTTTACTAGAAGTTATTTAATGCCCATCTTGGGTTATGGTTCAAAAATTCTGTTTTTCAACATAGAATTTTGGGATTTTTTTTGAAAAAAATTAGAAGTGTCTCATTGAACGAAAAACTAATTTTTTGACTAAAAATGGCCGAAAAAGCATTACAAAATTTTTTTTTTCTGATTTTGAATTTTTTTTGCGAAAAAGCGTTAAAAATCTAACAAAATGACCCCTCGTGACGTGAGATTATCATAACTCTAGTCAAAGTTATATCCACCTTAAGCAAAAATGACACTTTCGGAAAGGGTGGAGATAAAGAGCTAAAAATTTAGCTGAAGACTTGAGATCGAATGACCCATATATAACTATATATATCTATATATAATAATATATGGTCATACATAAAAGTGAACATAAAAATTTTATAAATCTCGAATTCTATGACCATATGTATTTTTATTCAGACGTATATAACAATACATGGGAATGTATAGTTTTCGATTGTTATTGTACACTAATGCAAAAAATTAAAGGAGCAGAAAAATTTTATAAATTTTTTAGTGATTTTTGGAAGGCTGTAACTTGGTGAAAAAAAATCGTATCGAAAATTTAAAAAAAGCATTTTATAGCTTGAAATCTCTAGTTTAGGTGTATTTTTTTCAAAATTTTTTCAAAGCTTCGATTATTGCGCAAACATGAGAAATACCGCGAGCCAAAAAATTTCTAAATTTTTTTTTTTTCCGAAGAGCCCACGGACCGCGGAAAAATTCTTTCAACTAAACGAATGCATACATCGTTTAGCAAATTTATTCAGCTTCAATTTGGTTTTTTTTTAACCTCGTAGGACGATTTGTCGCAGAGATATCAGCCTTCAAACAAAAAATGATCCTTTTGGCTTTGATCTTCGATATTTCAGGTACCAATGATCGCACAGAAAGTTAAAGGGCGGCGTTGAAAACTTGAATAAATTCCCTACAAGACCCTGTCATCATTTTTTGAAAAAAAAAAATTTTGAGAGGGTCTTAGAAAAAAGTACAAAAAAATGACTTTTTTTGGTTTTTAGTAAATCACCGGCTACTCTGCAAATATCGATAAAAAAAATAATGTTGCCAGGGACTTTTTTAGCTTAATGTACCCCCAAGACCCCTGTAAATTTTTAAATTGATCTATCGAACCGTTTTTTGGGAATCATCGATCAAAGTTTAGCTAAACAATTAAAGGAGCAAGTTTTATTCCTTTAATTGTGTAATCATAATCAAAATGAAAAAATTTTTTTTTTTCGACTTTTCTCAAATTTTTGCGTTGATAACTCAGCAAATGCAAGGAAATGACAAAAAAAATAAAAAATTTCCAAAAAATGTCAAAAAAAATCGTAGAAAAAAAAAAAATTGAAACTTGTTTTTGGTGTTCTAAATTTTTTTTTTGATATTTTTTGGAAATTTTCAATTTTTTTTGTCATTTCCTTGCATTTGCTTTTTCGAACGTGATTATATTCTTTCAATCTTACGTAGCACAACTAAACTTCGTTGTAACTGTCGGTCGTATAGCCTAGTGTCAAAGCGTCGGTCTCTCGTACGGAAGGTTCTGGATTCGAATCCTACTGAAGCGGGTGCGGTCATTAATAAGGCTAGCGTTTTTTCTCTGATTTAAAAATTTCCAATGCAATTAGGAATTTAATTATTCGCAGATCTAATAATCTGTGCATTGCCAAAATAAGTGAAAAAAAAAAAAAAAAAAATTTTTTAATGAAGTTAAAATTTCTATACATAGTCATATCAAGTCATATATGGCCATATCAAGCTATCTATAGTCATATCAAACGGTTCCGCAAAAATTTCCCTCGGACAAAATAACCCCAACAAAATAACCTAGAACAAAATAACCTGAAAAAAAATAACCTCAAAAAATAACTTTGTTATAAAATAACCTCCCTAGTAGAAATGAAATCGAGTTTTTGTCTAGTTACTGGCCAGTTTTACTAGACTTAAACCAGAAACTGGCCAGTGGAATCTCTGGTTTTTGTCAAGTAACTGGCCAGTTTTACTAGAGATCCAAGAGAAACATGGCGGCTTTCAAAAAACTGTCACTTTAAAATTTTAAATTTTGAGGTTATTAAAATTATCAGTTCCTCGGAAAAATACAACGATTTTTTAAAAAATACCCAGACAAATTAAAAATGAATTCAAATTCCAAAAATATATATGCAATAGATAGATAAATCTAACCTGAAGCATGGATATATAGATCAATAAATAAATAAATATTGATCCGCATTGACAGACATTAAAAGTTAACTAATTGAAATAAATAAATAATAACTTAAAATAAAAATAATGATTGACAAACAAAATCAGTATAAAATTTATTTATATAGTCTTTCATTGATTTTAATAACCAAACTTTAATTTATGAATATTGAACTATAAGGACGGTAACATCATTATATTTCAAATATAAATGTAATTAATAAATCATACTTAAAAATTAACTATAAATAAAATAATATTTTTATATATAGCATATTATAAATAGCATAAATAATTAAAATAAAAAAATAGCAATTTTTAATATAGGTTAAACGGGACAAAACTAACACACCCATGCATACTAGTACAAAAAACATATGAGTGTGACCAATTTGTACGCCTTAATTGTAGGTGGCGAGATTTCTAGTTTTTAGCCGGGGTCTCTAGCCAGTTACTGGTTTAAAATCGAGTAAAGTCTAGACTGTTTCTACTAAGGCTGGACGGAACCGTCACTCATTATCCGAAGACAAAATATCTGCAACAAAATATCCGCGATAAAATATTCGAATACATTTTATCCGATACACAAAATATTCCCGGACTAAATTTTTGATAGATAAAATATCCCCGACAAAATATCTTATAATATAAATACTTTTTACATAAATTGTACAGTATCTTTTTATCAGAAATGCTTAATATATTTGCACATAAACTTTAAGTGTGTGATATTAAAAATAGATCAACAGATATGCTTGAAATCGTACTGTGCCTTTTTTTCACAGATTTTGGGTGGGTATTATTTTGGAAATAAGTCAACATATATGCGTGGAATGGTAAGGTACTCGTTTATCGAAAACCATTTATTATTGTTTCACTTAAAATATATTTTTCTGAAAAATATTTACCAACAGGATATTTTGTCACGAATTTTCGAATCTTGAATATTTAGTCCGGGAAAATTTTGTCGATCGGATAGTTTGTATTCGGATTTTTTATCGCGGATATTCTGTCGGGGATATTATATTTGTGAACTACAAATCGTTCTACCAACCTGAAGAACAATAACCTTCAAGTACGAATTTTATCATTATAGATATATGTGAATTTTTTCAAGTTATCCCGAGTCGAAATTCGAGTTTTGTTTTAGTGGTAAAAGTATTCAAATCCTTTGTAGTTAAATCTGCCGCTTCCCCAAACGCCTGTTTTGATCGTATAAGATGACGCGGACTAAAAGTACAACCAAACCAGACCTCCAAAATGCTGTTTTCATTGTAAACATTATCCACATTATTATTATTATTATTATTATTATTATTATTATTATTATTATTATTATTATAGTAAGGATAATAATAATGATTGTGCAAATAGTCTTTGAAATCTACGAACGCGGGTTCGAGTCTTACTTGGAGTCATTTTTTTTTGATAATAATAATAATGATAATGATAATAATCGTCATAATCGTAATGATTAATAAATTATTAATTTATAATATATTAAAATAATAATAAGATATTATAATAATAATAAAATAATTATAATTATAATCTATATTATTAAAAGAATAAGGAAAATTTTGTTCCCGCCATATCTATATGATAGAATTAGTTAATGCTATTGCAATCGGTATCATTAGATAGGTATTGACTTGAATTCGTGCCTTTTCATAGTTTAAACTCTTTATGTCACTGAATGTCATTGAATGACACTGAATGTCATTGAATATATAGCTATATTATTTATATTGCGTTACTTATTCTAAAATGACAGATTTTTATACTCCCTTTTGGTTTTAGGAAGCTTCTCAAAGCCAAAAAAGTGTGCATAGAAAAAAAAAGGATTCATTGACAGAAAAAATTTTTACTCGCCTAAGAAAATTTTAACTTGCCCCAAAAAATTTTTTGCATTATGAAATGGAAACAAAAATTTATTGAAAACTAGAAAAAATTACTTGGTGCAAGGAATTATTTCTTGACTAAAAAAATCTTTTTTCTCCCCAAGACAATATTTGTATTTAATTAATAATCCGTAAAATTTCTTGGTGCAAATGAAAATTTTTTGCAGCAAGAAATCTTTTTATTCTACGTATAAATTTAGTAGCGATATTTGGACAGTCACGTAGTGACTGCGGGTTGCTCGTTATTACTAATATTAATAATATTATTGTATAAGATTCTTCCCAATTGAATAATCGTGATAATATTCGTGGATACTATACTCAATACTGGAAATAAAAAAAGTTGGAAAATCCAAAAGTGCACACCTCAATCGCTTATTTCATTGTTAATTATTACTGTTATTTTATTTTTATTTAATGAAATTCGTTTTTTTTTTAATCATGAATTTTCCTATTCACCTTTTATGTTATTAATTTAATTTCATTTACTTTTTTTTTTGCACATCTCATACTCCGAGTGATGGGGGTGAAAATTCACTCTAAATTCGTTCCCGCTTATTGACAGTGTGTGCATAATAATTTCACATGTGATCGTGAGTTTTTATCTCCTCTCCCTTAAATATTTAACCCAATGAACTGTTAATTGTAGAGGCGTGGCTTACAACTCGGTTATATGAACTTACTAAAGTTCTCGGTTGCATATCGGTTGCGTAGCGTTGCGGTTAGCGCATAAGACTGGCGAGCGTTGGGTGATAGGTTCGAATCCCGGGAGTTGCGATTTTTCGTCGATTATTTCTTTCTACGGTAAACTTAATTTGGTTAATAGCATAGGTGTAGTAATTTATAGAATCTAATAGGTATTATGCCCCTTTCACATCCTACCTCCAGAAGTTCCTCGAACTTCAGAATAAAAAAAGTTCTACGTAAAAAATTTTTTTTGTATTTGAGTCAAATTTAATTATTTTATCATATATGTATAATTTGGTAATAATTATGATTGTATAATTATAAAGTGGGGTTGCTTCTAACGTGTTTTTAGTTTCATTATTTTTTTTATAATAAATAATTAATATTTTTATTGTTATTATTATTAATAGTAATATTATTTAAAAAAAAAATAATCATAAAATGCAACTGAGTATTAGAAACTTGAAAAATCGTTCTATCGATTGACCCTGCGGGTCAGCCCTAAAACTTCCCGCTGTTTTCGAGCTCAAGGAGCTCGAAAACGTTGTTGCGAGGACATGTTCACGGTCTTCGAGCTCGAAAATACTTTTTTATAACTATTGCCTTTAAAGTTCAATATTTGAGCGTCGTGTGGCGTGAGTAAAATAGGTCTTTCTCTCGATAACTCGACGAAACTATAAAATGATGTCGAAAAATCAGCTGTTGGACTTTTCAGCATGATTTTACTGTGCTGGAAACTAATTGCCTATAGGAAATGTATACAAATTACCTAGCAAATGTCGTTCACTCGAGTTACGAAAAGATAGTGATACTTTTTTCTCCATATACTCCTACTGTCGCATTTATCATGAAATTCGCACATGCGCAAATAGAAAGACGACAATTGGAAACCTGCAGTGTGATCATATGTTTCTTATTCTTATTAAATATCATAACTTGTGTGTTTGAAATGTAAAAATTATAATATCATTATATTATTTATTGATTATAAAAAATTTTCACATTATTAAAAACAGTCATAGATTTTAATTGATAGAATTAATTAATTAATTAATAGAATTCAATTGAAAAATAAAACATAAATAGATTGTTATTATTAGGGCCGGGAATTTGGTTTCGCTAAAAAAGAGAGATAGAAGATGGGCGGAGCCAAGTTTTCTGATTGGCTAAAACTTTTCCCTAGATTTGGTATTTCTTTGTTCTCTGAAAGTGTTTTTTTTTTTTTTTTTTTTTTGTAATGAATAAGAGCTATCACATTTATTATATTAATTTAGCTGTCAACGTTAGATATATTAAATGGGTTATTCATCAAAACATGGCTAGTTTCACGATCATCAATATTGTATGTAAGTCGTATATACATGTAGAAGGAATGACTTAAAATCAGTTTTAGTAGGTTTTTTTCCTTTATCAATACTGATTTTGAACGAATAATTGAACTGCCAGTAAATCTTTTAGGGGAAATTATTTTTTGTTTAAATAACTTTGATGGTCAGTTTTTCAAACCGGGTTTATTTTTATCTGGGTTTAAATAATTATTGCTGGTCTATCTATATATTATTAATGTATATTTAATAATGAATATAATCAATACTAGCAATATTGAAAACCAGATGAAAATAAACCCAGTTTGAAAAACTGGCCCCAATTGACACTTAAATGATATATAAATAAATTTTTTTTTTTTTCAAGCACAATTTTCGTATATTATCTGTTTCCAGGAACTCGAATAATAGTAAAGTATTATGAATCTTTAAGACCCAAATTTTTGATTTAAATATTTTTTTTCAAATGTTTATTTTCAATTCGGATTGATAATCTTGATAATTATAATTAAATTATACTTTTAGTACCAAGGTCCAATTTTTCAATCCAAGACTTTTTTCATTCGGGATGAAATTGTTATTGTTAGTGTATATATACACGATATTTAGTGAATATGTATACCTCTATAGATACATTGTCGATAATTATTCAATCCCGAATTCGAGAAATTTCAGATTTCAAAATTGGCCTTGAGAGTTGGAATGGTTTTTGGTTGAACTATAATTTCTTATTCAACGTTTTACTTGACTTACGGTTTATTTAATTTCAGAAATGTATTATTTTCTACTATCTAGATGCAGAGAATTTTATTATTAAAATTATTCAAAAATTTTAGTTAACGGTCAAATATTTCCATATTCTAGAAAATTATCCCATCTGTTTAAGTAATTTTTAATAAAATTGAATTAATCCTAATAGCAGTTTGCTTTAGCAAAAGTTTACTTTCCAAAAGTTTCCTTGAATATTTCGTCAAATGTCTGTCAACTTCAGACTTTTCCGTTTTTGACGACAATTGCTATATAATTTTACGTAAATTTACTACCCGAGTTAGAATGCAAATTTACTTCAAAAGTTGACTAGAAAAAATTTGTCGTAAATTTTCAGGCAAATTGTTACGTCAATTTATTGTTAATTTGACTTGAAAAATTGTAAAGTATTTTTTTACCGTCAAATTGTAGACGTTTTTATGTATGAATTTGCTTACTTTCTGAAATGGTAAGAATAAACATTACCAATTTTTTTTCCTCGTAAAAAATTACCTTTAAATTGAGCAAAAATTAACCGCAAATTTTTATTTTCAATTTTTGCTATTAAATTATCAGCAACCCATACAAAGTTTGGAAATCGGCCCTAGATCAGGCCATTACTAGGCCAAAAATGTCGATTAATGGCTCAGCAATGGCAATTTTTATTGGCCGATAAACGGCTTATAGCCGGAATGATAACGTCGGCCCATTAATGGCGCTCGACTATTAGCC
This sequence comes from Microplitis mediator, assembly GCF_029852145.1. NCBI lineage: Eukaryota > Metazoa > Arthropoda > Insecta > Hymenoptera > Braconidae > Microplitis > Microplitis mediator. The sequence goes on from NC_079971.1 coordinate 13,811,032, forward strand.
GATTAATGGCAGCCAGCAATCGGCCAAGCAAGCAAATAAATTTAATTTTAAAAAATTGTTATTATTATTAACCTTGTAAAATTCATAATCATTAACGTTTAAATTATCTACGGGAGGTAAATGATGTGAAAAAAACTCGGTGGAAATTCTGCTGGACCCGGGCGCCAACTGTCGTCCTTCTGATTGCTGGGTCTGAATGATAACTACTGGACGAACCTACCAATGTTGAATTGATACTTTTATATGATCTACTTATTCATTCTGCTACAACCACTCGGTTTTATAAAATATATAGAGCAATTGAATTAATATTTTCAATCATTAAGAAAAAAAAATAATGATTTCGTACTATTTTGATTATAATTTCATAATTTTTAAAGATAAAGCTTATTAAATTTAATTGATTATTTATCGAGAATCCAGTTGAATTATCTTACTCTACCACTATTATTAAAAATGGCATTTACTTTAACAATTTACTATACTTATTTTTGAATTAAATTAATTTTTATAAGTAAAATGATAAAACTGCGAGTGTTGATTGCAAATGATAACGAACTAAAAAATATATTCATTGTTAGTTGTAAATAACTGTATTCGAAAAATTAAAATATTTATTAATTGAAACTTAGTTTAGTTCAAAAATGAATAATTATTAATTAAAGGAAACTACAATAACAAGTTATTTGAATAATTAATAATTGATTGGTAGATTTTTTCATTTAACAAGAATCAATCATGGACCACTGATTCACCAACAGTAGCCCAAAGTTGCGAACCGATAATCGGCCAGTCATAAGTAGCCATTCATTGGCCAGCCATCGGCAGCGTCGTGTGTCTGGTGTTTCCGTGAAAGGGATTACGGGAAGTCATATTCTGATATGAAACCAGCAATGCCATTACATCTACATTCAAAAATTTTAATAAAAATTCATTTCGATTCGACTACGCTGTCATGATGAAAAATTAAATGGCTGGTGGTAATTAACCAGGTTTGGGCCATTACGAATTGCCAATGCTTGGCCGAGCGATGGCAGCTACACATCGGCCAACCTACGGCATTTTCTCCATTAACGGCAACTTTGTATGGGAAATTCGGGCAGAAAATTTCAGGCAATTTCAATGTCAAATTACTGTCAATTTCAAGCTAAAGTAGCTATCAGGGTGGTTTTAAGTTTTTACCAACTGTTAAAGACCCTGTCAACTGTCAAAACAGGTTACATGAGATAAGTTGGTTACACGCAAGTTTTCGTGTAAATAAATAATACATGGAATTGATAGAATACCGAATAAATAAAAGACACTTGAAACAGTTTATTTGTTTTGTATTTCGTAAATAATTACATGAATTTTTTTTTTTTAGCTTTTGATTCAGAGATTTTAAGGAAAATTGAATGCAATATCCGACTCTGATTAAGGGCCAGTTTCTCAAACCGGATTTATTTTCAATCCGGGTTAAAATTATTATTGCTGGCATATCTATATATTATTAATTAATGTATACTAGCAACATTGACCCGGATAAAAATAAACCCGGTTTGAAAAACTGAACTTAAATTCCGAAAATAAAACCGATGAATCCTGATTAAAACCAATGAATTCCAGTTGCAAATCTTTCGGATTAAATCGGAACTCAGTGGCTTTAATCGGAATTTTTGATTAAAAATCTTTAATGTCATATGCCCAAGTTTATAAAATAAAAAACACAGAGTATGGAACTGAAGAGGAAAATCAAATTTTAAAGAAAAAAAAAAAAGTATTTTTCTTTCGTTCGTAAATTTACAGATGGATATTTTTTTTACATTGTGTGATCGTAGCTCTTAGCTCTTATAAGAAATACAATTGTCTACAAAATCAGCTGTTAGGATTATTTTCATACAATCTATCAAAAATGAATCATAGAACTCAAAATTTAAATAAAATAGAATCCTTGGAGACTTTTTTTTTATTTTTATTTTTGTTTGTAACATTAAATTATTATATAATCTGTCTTCTCATGACAATTTAATGCAGCAGGTCATAACTTTTAAATACTAATTTTTTTCTAGTTACTATATAAAAAAAACACAAAAAATCTGAAAACCGGTTGACCCTACGGGCCAGCCCCGAAACCTCCCGCTGTTTTCGAGTTCCTTCAGCTCGAAAACATTATTGCCAATATAGGTTTGAGCTCTCCGAGCTTGTTAAGGCTGGGCCGCACCTAACGAAATCTCGAATTTAAGAATTCTAATTACTTTCGGAATATTTATGGTACTCGGATGATGAAAATCTTCCGAGGAAGTTCGTCTTTTGCTTTTAGTCGGAAACTAAGAAAATTGCTATTATGATAATTATTTAATTAATAATTAGAATTCTTAAATTCGAGATTTCGTTAGGTGCGGCCCAGCCTTAATACCTTCGGATACTTTTTTATTTTAATAAGTGAATTGTTATTTTTAAAATTTTCCATTGCCGATATCATTCAAACTAATTTTTCAAGCCCAAAAGAGTTAAATTTTATGTTAAAATTTGGAATTTGTTGATTGAGTTATACTGGCACGAATTCCTTGTGTAAGGCTTGCACTAAGCTTGCAATTAAAATCTGGTTACAAATATCTGCAGCAAGACACATACGTAGAAAAAGACACTAGCACCTGTCGATCTTGAGTGCAGACTTGTTTAAGAATTGAAAAAGATTGTTATACGGGTAATAGGGTATTTCATATTCAGGCGATTTTTTTTTTTCTGTCCGACATGAAAAACTAACAATTCATAGAACAAAAAAATATTACCGCTTGAAAAAAAATTATAAGTCAATGAAGAGCTTAGTGCATTGAAAAATTCGATTTCCCGTTTAAATAACATGAGAAACAAATATTTTTTAGTTTGGAATTTTTTACCTCGGCAATGGCTCATTGTACAAGTAAGCCAAGCACACATTTTCGTAGAAAATTGAACGCTCTACAAAAAAGTCTTTTATCATTTTTTGATAAATCCATCTGTTCAAAAGTTATTGGAGCTCGAAGTCAAGTTAGAGTAAATTTCGAGATTTTTTTACTTTTTCTGTGAAACTATCGGACTTATCATAAAATGTCATGGAATTTTTTTTGTAGACAATTTTATTTCCTACAAATTATTTCTGATACATTTTTTCTGCATTGTTTTCTAGTTACTTCTATTTTAATGTCAAGTGTGGTCTCAAACATCAAAATCGGTTACTTAGCTCGAACGATTCAGTGATAAAAAATAACAATTTACTTAGTTTTTTCTTGGATAAGGCATATTACAATTCCTTATAGGTTACGAAACCCATACCGGCCCTTTGGATTTAGTGTTTGATGATTGCTTCATAAATTATTGTAATCTCGATTGGTTTGGAAGTTATAAATGTTAGAAATTTTCACGATTTTTTGAAAAGATCAGTTTTTTTTTCAATGTTAAAGTTTATATAACTTTAAGACTAAAACTCATTGACAATTTCTGTAAAAGCAATCTTAAAGCTTGTTGAAGAAAGTTTAATTTTTGTCCTTAAACTTAAAGTTTTGATTGTTTCTTTCATTAATTTTATATCCTTTAAAATTTGAATGGAATCAAGAAAAGTAGAAAATTTTTTTTCACTCCTGATAACTTATGCGCTTCACATTATAATCCAATCCCATTAGTTTTATTCTATAGTAAACAAAATAATTGTCAAATTTCGCAACTATTTCATGTTATGAAATTATTCCTTTCATTATTTACAATATTTTAAGAGTACCTGCACTATATATATATATATATATATATATATATATATATATATATATATATATATATATATATATTAGGGTGCTTCATTTCGGCGCCAGATTTTTTTTTTCCGGTGGATGTGGAAAAAACCATAGTTTAACACAAAAAAAAATTTTTCGCGCATGAAAAAAAATTCTCTGTCGATTACAGACCTAGCTCATTGAAAAATTCGATTTTTCCATTTAAATAACACGGGAAAATTTTTTTTTTAGCTTTAAGTATTTTCAACCTCGTTAACAAATCAATAGATCAAATAGACTAATACATATCTTTCTAGGAAATTAAACGCTCTACAAAAAAGGTCCCTGATCATTTTTCGATAAATCCATCTGTTTCCAAGTTATTAGAGCTCGAAGTAAAGTTGGAGACCTTTTTACTTTTCCGGAGAAACTATCAGACTTATCACAAAATGTTATAGGATCTTTTTTGTTGCCAATGTTATTTTTTACAAATTATTATTTATAAAGTTTTTTTAAATTTCGCATTGTTTTCTAGTTATTTTCATTTCAATGTCGAGCTCTTGAAATCGATCAGAACCACTTTTTTCAGAGTTTGAAATTAAAATGAAAATAACTAGAAAATAATGCGGAATTTGAAATAACTTTACCGATAATAATTTGTCGAGAATAAAATTTGCAACCAAAAAGATATTGTAACATTTTGTGATAAGTCTGATAGTTTCACCGGAAAAGTAAAAAGGTCTCCAACTTTACTTCGAGCTCTAATAACTTGGAAACAGATGGATTTATCGAAAAATGATCAGAGACCTTTTTTGTAGAGCGTTTAATTTCCTACAAAGATATGTATTAGTCTATTTGATCTATTGATTTGTTAACGAGGTTGAAAATACTTAAAGATAAAAAAAATTTTTTTCCCATGTTATTTATAAGGCAAAATCGAATTTTTCAATGAGCTAGGTCTGTAATCGACATAGAATTTTGCTTCTTGCACGAAAATTGTTTTTTTGTGTTGAACTATAGTTTTTTCAGCATGCACTTGAAAAAAAAAAATCTGGCTCCGAAATGAATCACCCTAATATATATATATATGTAAGTCGCTTGTACATTTCCATGACTTGACTCCAAACAACCATTGAAAGTATGACCAAAAGCCACCGAAATGTCATATAAACACAATGACATTTCGATGAAGTCACGAAAATGTACCAGTCATCGAAATGTGCAAGAGATATAAAAATAAGTCGCCAAAATGACCAAAATACATATATATTTATATATATATATATATATATATATATATATATATATATATATATATATTAGAGTGGTCCTTATTTTGGACATTTTTGAATTTTTATGCTCCCAGAGGCTTATGTGGTTCGAAATAAAAAAAAAAAATATCCTCAAAGTTTCAGGTCTCTATCTCAATTTTAACCCGTGCCGCACAGCAATGTAAGTTTCCCATTTAAATAACACGGGGTTTTTGGCATTGAACAATTAATTTTTTATTCCGGCTAAAGTACTTGTTCGAAAAATTTAAAACTCTGTAGTCTTCATCCTTATATCAGCAGCTGCTCCTCAGAATTTTTACAGATTTTCAGCTACTATAATTTTGGGGGTACAGCATGATCAAAAAAAAGAAAAAAAATATTTTTTATTTCGATCTAAAATTTTTTTTAAATAACATATCAAATCACTCTGCATGCTTATCAGAAGTTCTTACTTTTTTTCATTCTTGCACCCAATTGGGTGAACAGCATATCTTTGTTGCACTAATGCAGTAATCAGGAGCTTTGGACGAGTTTTTCTTATAAACAAACGATTATTTTCAAAAAATTAAAGCGCACTTCGCTAAGTAAGACAATAGTGCGTTAATGTGCAGTAGAGTGTATCTTAAAAGGATTTTTCTAATTTATTACGATCACCTCTCAAAATAGTTTCAATTACAACAGAAAAAATTCCCTTAAAGTTTAAACTCTTAATTCTAACAGGAAGAGTTACCGCAAAATTATTTTTGTGATTTTTTCAAGAAATATTTTTGTTTATGTTATTTGACTTTGTGTCTTTTTCAAAAATACATAATGCATTCAATTAATATCAGAGATCGGTATATCTATGCCGTATGTCTTAGTTTAACATTTAGTGAATATAATCAATAAATTTCTTTCAATATTTGCTTAAATAAGTTCGTCACCTTTAAGTTTATTATTTGTTTTAAGCATTAAATAATAAACAAAATGTTAAAAGTTTTGTGTATCATAATGTCGAAATAATTATTAATTTACAATTTTCTAACTATAATAAATTATTAATAAAATAGATCTCTTTGATAAATAAATATAATAGACTTAAAAAATCACGAAAACAAAATTTGTGGCACGTTGTCCCGTTGGAATTAAGAGCTCAAACTTTAAGGGAATTTTTTTCTGTCGTAATTAAAACCGTTTGTGAGGTGATCGTAATAAATTCAAAAAATCCTTTTAAGAAACACTTTACTGCACACCAATGCAAAGTTCCTGATGACTGTATTAGTGCAACAAAGATATACCGTTCACCCACTTAGGTGCGAGAATGAAAAAAAGTAAGAACATCTGATAAGGATGCAGACTGATTTGATATGCTATTTGAAAAAAATTTTAGCTAAAAATAAGAAAAATAATTTTCTTCTTTTTTTTCATCATGCTGTATCCCCAAGATTATAGTAGCTGAAAATCTGTAAAAATTCTGAGGAGTAGCTGCTGATATAAGGATAAAGTCTACAGAGTTTCAAATTTTTCAAACAATTACTTTAGCCGGAATAAAAAATTAATTGTTCAATGCCAGAAACCCCGTGTTATTTAAATGGGAAACTTACATTGCTGTGCGGCACGGGTTAAAATTGAGATAGAGACCTGAAACTTTGAGGATATTTTTTTTTATTTATTTCGAACCACATAAGCCTCTGGGAGCATTAAAATTCAAAAATGTCCAAAATAAGGACCACCCTAATATATATATATATATATATATATACATATATATATATATATATATATATATATATATATATATATATATATATATATATATATATATATATATATATATATATATATATATATATATATATATATATATATATATATATATATATATATATATATATATATATATATATATATTAGGGTGCTCCGTTTGAAACGAAGTTTTTTTTTTCTTTCCCCATCAAAAATCTTGTTCTACATGTAAAAATAAAAATTCAGTGAAATTTTGAGCTCTTAATAACAATTTTAAGAACTGGAACAACGTCGTTGAAGTTTTCCATGCTAAAAGCATGTAAATTTTGATTCTTTTCTTTTTATCGAATAAAACTCAACCCCCTATTCACGTATTTTATCGGTTCAAAGTTTTCTTGGAAGAGAATTGTATGCTCTTTGAAAAAGCCTGTATGTACTAAGCAGTACCTTCAACTACAGCCCTCGTGGAAGCGTAAATGGCGTCGATAGCCCGTAATCTTATTGCAGAAATCTTCCGACGTGACAATAAGTAATCGTCGCTAATTAAGGTATCCGGCTGATTAGTTTCGTATAGGATATTATTTTATCAGTTACGGTTTTCCAAAATTCACTTTAAATAAATTGTGAATCGATCTAGGTATCCGGCTGATTAATTTCGTGTAAGATATTAATTTATTCATTTACAAAGATTCAAATCAATTAAACCGTAAATCGATCTAGGTATCCGGCTGATTAAGTTCTTGTAGGATATTAATTTATTCATTTACGGTCATTATTAATAAATTAAATTGCCAATTGAGTTAGATACTCGGCTGATTGCCAACTACCGTGTAGAGTATAGTTCTTAATTGCAATTGAAAGATCTCGAAGATCTATCCGGTTCGAGTGAATTGTGACACAAATCACGTGAATTTGTGATCTCACTTTGTGCCGAGTTTCTGCACATAAAAACCCCTTTTTGGTGTGAAAAAGGACGCATTTATAAATAAAAATCTGTTTAAAATATCCGATAAGATAAATAATCTTATAATACAAATTATATAAAAGTTGTGAAAAACTAGAGTGAACGAGTGACGTTCAGTTAAAACGTTGTAATTTGAAAAACTTAATAAAAGATCAAGTTTATCACTCCAACTTTGCGGTTTCATTCGAAAGTAGTACATAAGATATCATCCTACCAACCCAGCCGCACCCATTCTACCAACCTTCAGGAAGGCTGAGTGAGCTGTTTAGTTCTGGAGGGATAATAGCTGCCACACTAGAAGAATTGACATCGAAAGGTTGGTGAAAGAACGATTATTCTATCATACTTAAAATATTTTTGGCTTAAACAAGAGCACCAGTCTCTTCGAAGACGTTTGGGTTCTTAATTCTTGAAAATATCCACTATAAATAATAAATTATAGGAAGATAATTTCTTCCTCGTATTCTTTATTGTTGTCCGCACCCTCCAACCCGCTTGTCCAAAATTACTATCGCTACCAAAGGGAGAAATCCCGGATAAATAATTAAAAATTAAGTGGCGGACATAACAACAGTCTTCAACGAAAAAATTTGGTAAGTTTTGAGTAAGCGAAAAAACCTACAAATTGAATTAAAAAATAAAAAAGTATGTAAAAAAACTTGATATTTCTATTTCTCGGGTTACAATTTTATTCATTGTCATGCAAATTGATGGTGAAAAAATCGAGATGCTTTATTATTAATATTTAAGGGTCGCTCGAAAACGTCCAAAAGACAGCACTCGGAAGCATTCAAAATTCTTGAGCGAGGTTTAAATATTTAAATTTTAGGCTTCAATTCTCAGCGTAGTCATGATTTCACAAATATAAACTATTGCTGCCACAAGAAAGAAAAAAATTTAGAAATAAAAATCCGAATTTCGATTATTTTTGATATTTTCAAAATTCATGAGCGACCTCTTGAAAATTTTTTATCGAGCTGATTTTTGGAGAGGCTTCTCAAAACATCGTAAACCAACAAATTTTCATGCGAAATCGAAAAAAAAAAAATGTTTTTTCTGCTTCACCCTAATATATATATATATATATATTACGGTGTGCCAAAAAATCGATATTTTTTTCTTTTACTCTCACCCCAAAATATCATTGGATATATGCAAATAAAAATTCTTGTAACAGGGTACATTTGATATTCTATTTTAACTTTGTTTTCATTCTTTCTCTTTTGTCATTTGAAAATTATTATAAAATTTTTACTTTTCATAATGCTACGATCTTAATTAGTCTTAAGTAACAGGCCGTTTCCTATCCTTAGGGTATTCAGGCCTTCGTGATCATCCGGTACCCGGGTGACAGTCTGGCAGGGGGGAGTGTAACAGAGTACATTTGATATTACAATAAATTAGCGAATTGAATTTGGATCTCGTTTCCCGCCGTTAACCGGCCAACGGCCTCGTAAGTTATGAGTTAGTGATATGACTTGTTACCGGGCGTCGCATGATCACTTAGACCCGAGTATTCGCCACTCCCCTAGACTAAGTTTTCCGGAAGTGAACCGAAATGGTGGAATGAGACTATAAAAATACCAACGGAACGTAGAATTAACAGAGTTGATCAGACGACCAGAAGAATCGGACGAAAAACAATTAATAGGTAAATAATTACGTCTGTACACGCTTCACGTGGAACGAGGCGATTATATTAATTATTAAAGTTTTATTTAGGCTCTCTAAAGTCATTTGGTAATTAATTAATAAATTATAAATTCTAATACGTACTGCTCCTTGACAGATATAATTACTACGAGCGACAACCAAAAGAAATTTTGGAGAATAACCCAGAGTGACGGGAGGAAGATATTTTATATTGGGATAGATTCGCAACAACGACTACTAATTTTGGAAAGCCGAACACCTGCCAGAAATTCAAGAGTTGCTGCAAATCATCAAGGTAAAATTATAATTAATCAAGGCACTTGATTAAATTATTAATCTGCCGATTGACTATAATTATTTACTTAATATCCTTCCGTAATCTCGCGTGAAGAAATAAGTGGCTCAGGCTCCCTAGCCGTTCAACTGAATATTCTCGAAAGTTCCGTCGCGTCTTTTGTCGTTAATAATTGGTCTAAACTCTGTAATAATTATTAAAGGCTCCCTAGCCGGAATAAAACTAAAATTATCGCCAAAATAATCCGGGAAATAAACTTCGCAAATTAATTAATAAATTATTAAATTATTCCAGGCTGTCTGGCCGTTATAAATTGATTCGTGATCGTGTGAAAAATTAATTCAGGCTGGCATTTATTTTCATAGCCGTTTTAATTCCTAAAGAATAAAACTTGGATTAATTAACGTCGGTGAAATCCAGAACCGCGTAACGCCAACTCACTGGCCAAAATTCTAGTCAACGTAAATAAAATCTAGTCGTTAATTAATTATAAATTAATTTTAAGTGGATTAATTAAAATATCTAAATAATATTGAATGTCAATAAAAGGACGCCAGAGTTTTGATAAGTTAAAAGTTGAGTAAAATTAAGAACGGATTATTTTGTGTGTGAAATAAATTTGATTTGGAAAATTGTTAGTAGAAAGAAAATTATAAATTAAAAGTAATTAATGTATAAAATAGTGGCAAATTAATTAGGGGAAATTAATAGTGAGAAAATTATAATTTGAAAGTATTAATGAAAAATAATGTTGGCGAATTTATTAGTAAAAATTATTACGAGTGGAAAAATTAATTAATTAATGATCATATTTAAACTAAAAATTAATTAATTAATAATTGGAAAATTCAGTGAATTATGATGTGTCAAACTAGTGTAGAAAGTTATATTGAGTATTAGTAAAGTCCAATCATAAAAGTTGGGTAAAGGAAAATCTTGAGTAAAGAAAAAGTTGATCCGAAAAATTTTGAGTAAGGAAAATTAAATGAAAAGTTAATAAGTAATGATAAATTAGAGTCAATTAGTTAATAGGATTAATTTAGTGTGAAGTAAACTGTGTCTGTAATTTAGGTCCGGTGGACAGATTTTAAGGTACATCCAGGGGATGTTTAGTTAATAAGGTTCAACGTCCAGGGGACAGTAATTTAATAATAAACATTAAGGTTAATGTCCAGGGGACAATTTAATGAGGTTTAACGTCCAGGGGACGGTATTTTAACGTGGGTGTGTGTGTAGGAAAAACGTCCAGAGGACGCTATTAGTTTGTCATAAGGAAAACCGTCCAGAGGACGAGATAATTAGTTTGTCATAAGGAAAACCGTTCAGGGGACAAGAAAATAGTTTGTCATAAGGTAATTAGTTGTTATAAAAGGGTTAAATAAATCATAAGCAAGGTGCTTAAAATTATTAAAATTAAAAGTAAAGTTTGAAATAAAATTTATTTCAGCCTGTTCACTATTCCTCTCCTCTCTCACAAAATATAATTTTACAACGACCCTGAGCATATAATAAAATTACATTAACATCCGGTTCTGGAAGGCCGAGTCCATCTTCCAGTGGCGCCCTAATATTCGACTGTAATACTTAGGTGCGACCAGACTTGGCAAGCTCATCACTCTGTCATATTCTGTCTAAAGGATAGCTCTTAATTTCAATTTTAAGCGGTCCTCCATAGAACTTTCAGATTTCCCATTTAAATAACGTGAGAAAAAAGTTTTTTAACAGTATTTTCTCCTGCAAGCTGGAACGAAAGTTTTTTTTTGATAAAATGAATGCATAGGTCTTTTTAAGCATTAAGTTTTTGACAAAAAATTTCATTGAGTCGAATGTCAATTGTCGATATTTGAGTTTCTACGGATCTTTAAAATTTAAATTTTCTAAACTTTCGCGTTTTCTACATTTTGCAGCTTAGCTATCGGAGATAGAACAAAAAGTTAAATGGCAATTTTTTAGTTTGTTTGATGCCCTATCAAAAAGTCTTTGTTGAATTTCTCATATTATTATCAAGAACAAAGTTATAGTCTCACATAATTTTCTTTCTCTAATTTTTCGCTTTTATCAATTGAACTATTGATGATAGAACAAAAAATTTCGTACAAATTTTTTAGTGTATCAAATTTGCAACAAAGATGTATAGGTGAAAGTTACAGAACCCGCTAGTTCTTATTTTTATGATTTTTCAACTATGTTATGTAATATATTAATGATAGATATGGAATTTGAATAACAAATATAAAGTATCCAGGTACAAATATTTGGCCGAAAAAAGGCTGAAATAGCTTAATTTGGCCGGAATCACGCCGAAATTTTATTGAAAGAGGCCGAAAGTTGACTGAAAACACGCCGAAAATTTTTGAGTGTTATTAAATAGACCGACAATCGGTCGTAAACAGGCCGAAAAATTTTTATTCTTCTTAAAGGAGCTGAAAATTGGCCGATATTTGGCTGACAACTGAATCGCCCTTTTTTCAACTATTTTTGGCCAGAATAGATTTTTTTTTATCAAAACATCAATATAATTTTATTGAAAATTGATGGGAACTTTATTGTAGAGCGTTCGATTTCCTATCAGAATATGCATCGATCAAATTTTTACTCTCATTTGTTTCTGAGAAAAAAAATCGGTCTATCGGTTGACCCTGCGGGCCAGCCCCAAAACTTCCCTCTGTTTTCGAGCTCCTTGAGCTCGAAAATATTGTTGTAAATACATTTTCGAATTCGAAAAAACTTTCGTATGCCGTTGTTTTGTAAGAAAACCGTTTTTCACCATTTCTTTCTCGATTGATATCTCTCGAACTAATGAACCGATTAAGATGGTTGAGGCGGCAATTAACGCGTTTTATTGAATTCTAGAGCTGATTAGATTTTGGAATCAATCGATCGAACCATTTCTGAAATATTTAAAAAAAAACTAAAAAAAAAAATTTTTTTTTTGTATTTCTTCTGTATCTTAGAGTTCATTTAATCGATCGATTTGAAATTTTAAGAAAAGTTGACAGCCAACGAACTCTTTCGATTACTACCTCAACCATCTCAATCAATTCATTAAAAAGACATAAAGAGTTTACACACACACACACACAACACACACACACACACACACACACACACACACACACACACACACACACACACACACACACACACACACACACACACACACACACACACACACACACACACGTACATACAGACACTCGGACATCGTTCTGAAAAGTGTCAGAATAGCTTCCTCGGACCTCAAAACGTCGACATCTGATGAAAACTCGATTTTCGAAAATCGGGTCGAAACCAATAACTTCCCGAATTTTTGAAAATTAACAATTTTCTTAGCGGAGAGTTAAAAATTTTAAGTCAACAGTCTAAAAATCCCATGTTATTTAAATAGGAAATATAAAATGAATTCGGCACGGTTTTATGTGAAAATTAAGAGCCTGTTTGGATTAGATATTATTTGTTAGGTCATAAACTAAAGATTCAGGGGGTGATCGGTAAATGAAAATCGATTTAGGAAATAACGGACACCCTTTAATATATTAGGGTGGTCGTTAAAAATTAATTTCTCTCAGACGCCGTAAAAAGCTTTTCATTAGTAAAAAAAGGCCATTCGGCAGCCGAAATGGAAGGTAGATTTTCCAATTAATCTATATAAAAAGTTTTATGCATACATATCTTGTAATACATGTTAGCGTAGAGAGTCATGATATGGAATTAGGCTCGTTTTCTCAAAGTGAGGGTAAAAAAAGACAACGACTATTTTCAATGGAGAACTTCAGATAGTTGATTTGACAAAACCTTTTATAGGTAACCTACCAAACTAACCTTCCCGTAAAAAAAGTTTAGAAAATGTAATTAGTTTGAGATCATAACTGTAATCGCTATTACGATGGCAGGACCAGTTATTATTATAGGACGTACAGGTACGATTGAAACATCATAAATAATAAAAAATATACTTTTAAAATATAAGTAGCTTGGAAATTTACAGGTTATTTTGTGCACAATAACATACAACTGATGAAATTAGATTATAATGGGAGATGCATAAGCTATGTGAAATGAAAACCATATTTTCAACATTTTTTTATTCCATTAAAATTTTCAAGGCTATCAAATTATTGGACGAAATGGTCAAAACATGAAGCTTATGGTCATAAATTAAAGCTAATTAGACAAGCTTCTAGATACATTTTACGGAAATTTTCTATCAGTTTTAGCTTTAATGTTATATGGACTTGTAAGTGGATAAAGACTGATTTTTTCAAAAAATCGTGGAAATCTCAAAAAGCCATAGCTTCTACACTAATTAACCGATTTAGCCCATCTTCGAACTTAGCCGTGATAATTACCTATAGAATAAGTGAAGAAAATTTCATTTAGATCGGATAAGAATTGTAGATGCAATTGTGTCTTCAAAACTGTGTTATATCCTAAATATACACCAATGCAAAAAATTAAAGGAGCAGAAAAATTCTAAAAATTTTTCAGTGATTTTTGGAAGGCTGTAACTTAGTGGAAAATGATCGTATCGAGATTTTAGAAAAAGCATTTTGTAGCTTAAAATCTCTAGTTTTGGTGCATTTTTTTCAAAATTTTTTAAAAGCTCCGGTTATTGCACAAACATGAGAAACACCGCGAGACAAAAAATTTCTAAATTTTTTTTTTTCCGAAGAGCCCACTGATCGCGGAAGAATGCGTTTAACTAAACGAATGCATAGCTCGTTTAGCAAATTTATTCAGCTTCAATTTGTTTTTTTTTTTTATCCTCGTAAGACAATTTGTCGCAGAGATATCAGCCTTCAAACAGAAAATGACCCTTTTGGCTTCGATCATTGATATTTCAGGTACCGATGATCGCACAGAAAGTTGAAGGGCGGCAGTAAAAACTTAAATAAATTCCCTACAAGACCCTGTCATCATTTTTTGAAACAAAAAATTTTTTTATTTTTAACATCCATTAGAAGCAAGTACAAAAAAATGACTTTCTTTTGTACTTGCTTCTAATGGATGTTAAAAATAAAAAAATTTTTTGTTTCAAAAAATGATGACAGGGTCTTGTAGGGAATTTATTTAAGTTTTTACTGCCGCCCTTCAACTTTCTGTGCGATCATCGGTACCTGAAATATTGATGATCGAAGCCAAAAGGATCATGTTCTGTTTGAAGGCTGATATCTCTGCGACAAATCGTCATACGAGGATAAAAAAAATCAAATTGAAGCTGAATAAATTTGTTAAACGAGCTATGCATTCGTTTAGTTGTAAGAATTTTTCCGCGGTCTGTGGGTTCTTCGGAAAAAAATAAAAATTTAGAAATTTTTTGTCTCGCGGTATTTCTCATGTTTGCGTAATAACCGAAGCTTTTAAATATCTTTGAAAAAAATGTGTTGAGGGGCAAGGTTCATAATGCTAGTATGTTCCAGAAATTACCAGAATGTATTAGCTATACTAATGACCATTGCCAATCTATGTATAGTGGTTAGTTCTTACCAGTACACCATCCTAAACGGACATGTATCTTGTATCTATATACATTGTAATATACCTGTAATATACTTAACGTCATAACCACGAATACATATATCTTATTAATTAATAACCTGCCCGTCCTTATCATCGAAATGCACCAAAACAAGAGATTTTAAACTATAAAATGCTTTTTTTAAAATCTCGATACGATTATTTTTCACCGAGTTACAGCTTTACAAAACTTACTAAAAAATTTATAAAATTTTTCTGCTCCTTTAATTTTTTACATTAGTGTATATGTATATATATATTAGGGTGGCGCAAAAAAACCGACTTTTTTTTAACTTCCCGCAAAGAAAATCGACGATTTTCGAAAAATTGGGAAGTTATTGTTTTCACCCCGATTTTCAATGGTCGAGTTTTCATCAGATGTCGACGTTTTGAGGTCCTAGGAAGCTATTTGCGTACCTGCCGCGACTTATCCTGCAATACCTGCTTGCAGAAGCGCGTACCTGCCGTGATGTCCACCTACAATACCTGCTTGTAGCTGTACCAGACAATTGTGATACTGAGCTCACAATGGTCTTAATTAATTATCTATCATATTTATCAACACCAGTGAATCAACAACTCACAGGTAAGTATAATAATACTATTATTATACCTTTTACAACCTCTTGTGTTTATTACTCTTTTGGCTTGCTATGCAAATACCTGTAGTCTATTTTCTTTCCATATATTACTTATATACCAGGATCAATTACCAAATAAGTAGCCTACTGGCTAAAAAGGACGCGGGCCCATTTTAATTAAAATAGGTAACGGACGGTTGATTCACCCCTACTAGAGGGGGTGGACCTCAACTTCGTTTCAATATATACCGTATGATCGACTGATTATTGTTGTCTGTTTATTTTGTTTATATCGATTCGTAAGCCAAGGACGGCAAACTGTGTTTTTCTTTGTAACCTGATTATTTTATTTGTGATACTGACCAACGTATTATTTTTGTTTTCAATGTACAATAATTCATTTTTCAAAATTTCGAACAATCATTCAATCGCCATCTTAAGTGCCTGATCTTTGCCCAATTTACCACTCTGAGCCGTTTTTTAAAATTAGATTATTGATGATTTGATGATCACCTGGCGCCCAACTTAATAAGTATTGAACAAGGTTGCCATTTGTAATTGTACTGGGGCCTCACTCTGCTAGATCTCTGGTAGTGAAAAATCCGTTACAGTATACACAATCATTCTAATAATTGAAGGAACAGAATAATTCTGAAAATTTTAAGTGATTTCTATAAAGTTGAATCTTCATAAAAAATGTTTGTATCACGATTAGAAAAGAAGCTCTTAAAAGGTTGAAATTTCCGGTTCCAAGATCTTTTGATAAAAATTCTTTAGAGCTACGGCTATTACGCAATCATAAGAAATATCGCCAGACTAAAATGTTCGAAAAGTTCCTTTTTCTTTTAAAGGGTCAACAGGCCGAGATAAATGTTTTTTAGCCAAACCAATTTATTGGTCAGTTACAAAATTTATTCAGCGTTTTAGCTTTTTTTTAGCCTTGCAAGCTAGTCATTGAGATAACAGCCTTGAAACGAAACAGGCTCTTTTTGGCTTGAAGCATCGATATCTTAGCCACAATGATCGCTTAATAACTTGAAGGAAGGCTTTAAAAACTCCAATAAGCTCCCTGCAAGACCGTTTCATAATTTTGTGTAAAAAATTTTTTTGATTAATATCATTATTTTATGCAATAACGTCATACCTAAATGCTCGCTAACCCCTCTAAGAGTTGGATTCCCGCCACTACCCTACGAAGAATTCAAACCTAACACCTTACACACTAGACGCGCGAAATACCAACGATAATACCGCTACGCTACGGAACCAGTTGAAAAATTATAGTTAAACTGTGCTCTTAATGCATAAATATGGGATTCCCATATTTAACTTTTATATCCTATTAGTTTTTAAATATTTCACAAATATTTCCGAAGGGGAATATTTTTGAGGTATGTCAAGATTCGTAAAAAAAATTGTCAAAACGTTTTTCAGAGATATTTCTAATTAAAATATTCAAAATAATTGAAAAAAAAATTTATAGAATGTTTGTAACAAATTTTTTTTAATTATTTTAAATTTATTTTTTATCAATACTTTCGAGGAAATATTTGTAAATTCTTTTAGCCACCTTTTCGACATTGGCATATTATAAAATTGTATGAGGGATAGTTTGCCGGTTAGATAGTTAACTCTATTGAAGCGAAGTCTTACGTTATAAATTTAGTGGTCTTGAAGAAGGCCGTTGTGGTCTTGAGAAAGACCGTTGAGTTTTGAGTTAAGAGTTTGAGATGACGATGAGTTGGTTCTTAAAAGAACCGTTGAGATGGCGAGATGTTTTACGTTTGACTTGGAGGTCTGGTTGACTAGCTCTGAAAAGAGCTAAGATAACTTGAAAGTTAGTTCTGAAAAGAACTATTGTTGTTGAGAAGTAGCTGAAGAATATTCAAGCCATGCTTGCTTAAATATCTACTAGTTAGTTACAGCTGATGGCCTTGCTCGCTAGCTGAATAGTATTCTTTTCAGTTGGACTGGTCAAGAATGAATGAGCTGCTGCTCTCAAATTCCCTTCTTTTAGAACCAAGAGTCGGGTTCTAAAATGTTCTCCTCGGTGTGGGAAAAGTCGGTATCTGCACTCCAATGAGATGACTTGATTGAGAGGAGAGGGGTTAAAGTTAAGAGTTGGCCAATGAGAATTCTTGAGTGAGGCGAGAGAAACTAGATTTTGCAACTGCAATGCTTTTCAGCCTATGCTCAGTGAGACTTCGAGTCGTTGCAGTCTTTCTCCATGGTCCGCGTGATGTGAACTACTTATTTTTTAACATTCTCGCCCCCCCCCCCCCCCCAATTCCACAACCATGTGAGGAATTAAAATTTTCTTCTATTATTTGTGAAGTCTTGGAGACAGTAGTTGGAAATGTCAAATCAGTCTTAGACGCATTACCTTCAGTTGGTTGATCTGAATTGTCTTGAAAACATGCTGAGGTGACTGTTGTACACTCAGTACTGACAATATGTACGTGTGCTGCTGGAGTCCTCTGAGATGATTGCGAGTAGCTTTCTCTGGCTACTCCCGATGAGAATGTCTCGGTTTAAATTGGCTTCAGAGGAGATACGTGACTTTCCATGCACTGTAGAGCTATCGCGGAACCAGTCAGAAACGTCTTGAGTCGTTCGTAGGTTGGGTAATCGGTACTGGATCCGAGGTGAATCTCCCAATCCTCACGAGTCTGGACATCGAGGATTTAAACGATGGAGTGCACGAGAAGATTATCCCATTGTTCGACAGAGCACCCCAGAGATGTAAGAGCGTTTAGACACTCAGATACCGTGGTAAGAATATAGTTTAGACCTTTGGCGGACCTGGTCTCCATCTTGGTGGGTGATCTTAGTTTTGTGAGCTCATCTGTCTTGAGAAGGCGCTTATTCTCATAGTCCGGGACCCAGGTGCAAATTTCGTCAGTCATTTCCTCTCAAGCGATAATTAGAGGAATGCATGAGAGTGTTGTGTTATAAAGCTACGTGAACGTCAGCTTGGGTTCCGTGGGTGGGTTGAGCGGTGATAGCCTCCCACGCACGAAAAAAAAAAAAAATATTTAGTCATTTCCTCCCACTTGAAAACACGTTAAATTATTCGCTAATCCAACAACATTGTTTTTTTTTTCGTGCGTGGGAGGCTATCACCGCTCAACCCACCCACGGAACCCAAGCTGACGTTCACGTAGCTTTATAACACAACACTCTCATGCATTCCTCTAATTATCGCTTGAGAGGAAATTGGTCATGTAAATCTGTCGCTGGCTCCCGGACTATCATATTGTAACAGGGAAAATTTGAATTTTCCGCGTTCAGATATCCATGATTACCTACTATGCGCGCCGTCGATAAAAACTACAACTACTCCAAGATTATCCGGGGTAGAGCGCGACTTGTCGCCAGGAGTGGTAATTTTAGGGGCTTGTTTGTCAATTCCCCCCTAGTTGTAAGTAGTAGTTTCCAGATTTCCGGAAGATGCCAAATTTTAACGAGTGGGTGCACAATGATAAGTGTCGGTGAAAAATCGAGACCGGAACACAACCGGACAAACCTCCGAAGGATTGAGACGCTGCACTAACTCAGGTCATTAATTAATTTAGACTTGGATTCTAATCGTGGAACCAAGCGATTATAATATTTATTTATTATCGATACCAGGCCATTAGCCAGTTATCTTTATAACATTTAAATAATTATACTGGAAAAGCAGGTGAAGGAGAGAACGAGTAAGAGGTGAAACAGAACCGAGAGAAGGGAACAAAGGAACCTGACGAGACGAGAGACGAAGGATCCCAACACGACGAGACGGATAAAACAACAGGAGAAAACATCAAAATTAACATCAGGTATTAATTAAATTAATTGTTCTAGGCCCAAGCCAGAATATTAATTTAATTCTATAAAAATACTTAGTCGTTCGTCGGGTAATCCGCGTCTAGGCCCGTAATAAATTAATTAGTTATAATTGTGTTAAAATTAATTTAAGACAGACGTTGTCTAACCGGATCCAGGCCCTTTAGCCGGATTTAGGGCGTCGTTCATGATTCCAGGCCATCGCCGGAATTATTGCGTCGTAGAAAATTCTAGGCCCATTGTGTGACAACACGAGCCAGAAATTTCGTGGTCGAGTCCGCGTTAAATATAATTGTTTATTTAAAATAATTAATTAAAATTAAATAAATTAAAGTGAATAAAATTAATTGAAATAAATAATTCAACAATTACTAAGAAACCGAGAATTAATTGAAGGATCGATTCAACAGACGCAAAAGGTCTGAGATAAAATTTAATTAATTAATAAGTAAAATTATTAAATAATAGAAATTAATAAATTACAATAATTAAAATTAATAACAATAAAAGAAAAGTAAACTAACCGGAAATAAAGGATCGAGAAAACCCAAAGTAGTCAGTAACCCATACACTGAGAGAAAAGTCGATAGTCATTTTAACTACAAAGACTTCAACTATTAAAAATTAGTTATTGGTACTAATGCGTTAGTATGGCTAACTATTCAGTAGTTGCTCAAACTAAAAAAAAATTAATTAAAGCAACTAAAATTTTTCAGTCTCCGAAAATTGTTGTTTTAACTAAAAAAATTTAGTTGATAGTATATGACTTTTAAAAAAAAGTTTGGAAAATCCAAAAGTGCACGACTCATAATGCTTATTATGATTTGATCGTAAACATTAAAATATTCCGTCAACTTCGGATTTGTCCGTTTTTAACGACAATTTATATGCAACTTGTTATACAATTTGACGATAATTTACTGCACGAATTAGAATGCAAATTCACTTCAAAAGTTGACTAGAAACAATTTATCGTCAATTTTTAGGCAAATTTTTACATTGATTTATTGTTAATTTGACTTGAAAAATTGTGGAGTAATTTTTTACCGTAAAATTGTAGAAAAGTTTATGTATGAATTTGCTTACCTTCTGAAATGGTAGGAACGAACATTAATGACTTTTTTTTGTAGTAAAAATTTACCTCTAAATTGAGCAAAAATTAACCGCAAATTTTTCTGTTCAACTTTTGCTGTCAAATTGTCATTAAATTCAGGCAGCAAATTTCAGGCAATTTCAATGTCAAATTACAGTCAATTTCAAGCTAAAGTAGCTATTGGGGTACCTTCAGTATCGTAGACAACAGCATATGACAAAACTAATAATTACGATATCATGTAATAATAAGGGTAATAACGCAGGCAAAATAAAATTTGGAGTGCAAATGTTATTTATTTATATAAAAATAATAAACAAAAAAAAAATTAAATTTCAAATAAAAAAAAAATAAATTTCAAATGTAAAAAATTCCGAAATTTTTCACAGTACGATCTGTGAAAAATTTTATGTTTATTTTTTTTCTATTTTTATTTTTATTTTACTTGTTTATTTATTTATTCGTCTAATCTCAATTTTTTATATTTTTATTTTTGAAATACCCGCGCTAAATGAATTGGTTAGAAGTATGGCGCAGGCACACTGGGTGATAGTACGAGAAAAAAAAATACCACGCATGCGCACTTGTTAAGACGAATGTCCATACATATTTAGGCTAAAATTGAAGAAAATGCGATTTAATTTTTTTTTATTAATTATAATTGCATTGAGTTAAATTATGGATTCTTTTTCGAGATATTGTGTTTTCAAGCTACAAAAGTTTTTTACTGCTTGACGGGAAAATTTTTTAGTTTATTTTAATGATTTTCTCGTTTCTATTGCACTGGATTTTTTTTTTAAAATCGCAGAAATAATCGTTATTACATTATCTGTAAAATGGTGCATCATTTGAGATGTTTCTGTTTACTAATAACACGATAATAACAGAAGTAGTTGAAGAAAGGAGGCGGAAAAATATTTCGATCGTAAAGCACTCTCTAATGCTTCGCATTATGAGTCGTGCAATTAACTATAACTTAATTTTTTTAGTGTATGTAAATAAAAATTGTTTTTAAAATAACTGCTGATTTAAAGTTAATATAAAATAGTTGTTATAAATATAAATCTAGTTAATGGAACTAAAATTTTCAAGTTACTGTAATTGAGTTAAATGTAGGCAGGAAATGGATTTTTAATTTTTTTCCAAAACTTTAATGATTGAATAAATAAATGTTTTTAAATCGCCAAAAAGTTTTTACCAAAAACTTTTTCTCAAACATATTTTTTTTTGCCAAATTATTTTTTTCTAAAAAAATTATTTTTCAAAGAATTTTTTTTCCTAAAAATTTGTTATCTTAATTTTTTTAGAAAACTTCAGTTGTTAAAAATATTTTGAAAATAGAAATACATATTTATATCAATTATTTAAGATAAATTGGAATACTTAAACTGAACTGGCGTACAAAAGTTTTCGATTTAAGCATAAAAATATGTTGACTTGAGAAAAAAAATTTTGATTCAAGATAAAAATTGTAAGATAATTATTTACTTGGTGCAAGAAAATTTTGATGTTCCGAATCGTTAAAAAAAAAAAGTGTTCTTGAATCAAGAACATTTTTACTTGATTTGAGTTAACTTTTTTCGATGTAGTTATAATTCGCAAAAATATCGGATAATTTTAAAAAACATTTAGGATCAATATTAATAGCTGGCAAAAGTTTTTCCTTTAGCTAATAAGGTTCTTCATTTGTACGTTATCAAAACCTAAATGCGTCTTTCAAACTTTAATTTCTCTACACTGTAAAATATTATTGGACTCGGTGTAGTGTAAATGTCTGTGTAAAAATTGTGGTGTGAAAATTACACTAAGTATTGTATTAAATTTAAGCGGTGTGAATTAGAAATTTTTCCTCCGTCAAGCGTGTGTATGTGTAATTTATGTTTAAATTTTGCGTTTAAGGCAAATAATCATAAAAAAATTAAAATGTTCAAAACACGAGTTAATATCTAAATAAAATTGCTTAAACCAAGAGAAAAATTTCTTGAGAGAAAACATATGTATGGAGGAGAGGAAAGTCACCGGTACCAGACAGCAGTAGCGGGAGTAGTTCGATGCTCGCCACGAGATCGCGCCCAGCCACTGTGTAGTGTTCCTGGCAAGATATATATCTCAAAACTGTTAAATTCCAAAGTTAAAAACAATTTCGACATCAGTACAACTCTGTCATTTGACAAAGTGACAATTACATTTTTGGATTGTATTATAGTTTATCCTATATTATATCAAGACATTAATATTTATTATTAGTGGTTCAATAAATAATTTATCTTTAAAATTTAATTCTAATCAAAACTCTATAGAGTCTCTACTTAATAACTAAAACCATGTGAATGGTATATTTGTACGAAATAAAATATTTATTTAATGGATTTAACTAAAAAATATTCATTGAATTAACTAAAAAACATTGTAATGATACTTAATATTTTTGTTTGCTTTAATGAAAAAGTTATAGATGAATTAACTACCTAAGTTCAGTTTAAAAAATTAAAAATTCTTAATTGAATACAAGTTTAAAAATCAGTTACATTAACTATTTATATAGTTAATTGAACTAAAAAATATTTAACATAAGTACTTAGAGATATTTATAATAACTATCTATTGGTGTTGTAGTAACTCCGAAAAAATAGTTAAAGCGCTATTTAACTGTCATTTTATAGTTAGATTTACTGGATTTTTCTCTCAGTGTACTTCGAAGAATCAACTGAGAATCGGGTAAACGCGGTATTAAGATTCTGACGTAAATTTAATGTTGATACAGATAATTACTAAATGAAGGGAAATAAAATCAAAAGTGATTAAGTCAATTAAAAATAAATTAATTAATAAATTTTCTTATTCTAAAATTAATTAATTTATTATAAAGTCGTGGCAAGAAAGTTGATGGCCGGACGCCATTTTAATATTATTTAAAATCAGTGTGTGTGGGAATAAGTCCAGGGGCTAGTGTGAGTGTGGGCGTGTATAAATCCAGGGGATTAATTTTGAATAATTATTATTGTTAATTAAGGTTCGTTAGGTACGATGATTTTATATAGTTTTAAAATAAATGCCAAAGGTAGTTGGCGAATAGTAATAATAAAGTCGTGTGCGTGTATGTGAGATGCCAAAGGTAGTTGGCTTAATTAAGGTCTAAGAAATCGTCAAAGGTAGTTGACGAGAATAAGGTTTTAAAACGTCAAAGGTAGTTGACGGTAGTTATAAGGTCATAAGGTTACAAGGTATATGGTTATAAGGTTTATAAGTGTTTTAAGTTCATAAAAGTTATAAGGTTCATACGGTCGTCAAAGGTAATTGACAAATTGTTATAAGGGTTATAAAGGTTAAAAAGGTTTATAAGGAAAAAGGTTTATTGAATAAATAAAAGGTTAAAAAGTTAAATAAAAAGTGTATTCAAAATTATTATAAATTATCCTTTCTCTCCTCTCTCTTACAACTAATTAATTTACAACGACCCTGATGATCTAAGATCCGGCTCTGGGAGGCCGTTATCACTTCCAGTGGCACCCTTGATAAAGGACGACTAGAGTAGCAGCATAGCTCTGTTATAATAATCGACATGTGAGAATATCCCCGGCTGCCACGAAGGAGTCGGCTGTAGTTTTGATATTGGCGATGAGGCGGGCTGCATCTCCTTCTAAGCTTGTACATAGAAAGTACAATTTTTCTACCGCGGAGATTGTCGTATTTTCTCCGACGAGAGAGACGAAAAAATCTTGAAAATGCCGCCATTCTGATAAATTCCCTGAGAACTTTGGTATTGAGATGCTTGGCAGAGATGGACGATGGTGAGAGGTCTCTTGTAAACTCACATCGACTAGTGAGGCTCCGGCTGGAGGTTCTGTGGCTTTCATCTCAGTGATTCGAGTAGTCAAAGCAGCTTTGGATAGAACAAAAGCCTTCATGGCTTCTTCATATCACTTCTGCTTGAAGTAGTCATGATCTGGAGAGGCGTCTGATTTCGAGGAGACTAATTTTTCGTAGTCTGCCTCAAATTTCTCCCAGTTCAACTTGAGCATATTCAATTTCGCCTTGGCAGCGTGGAAATCGATGGTTGGAATGACTCCGGTCTGGACTTCGGTAGCAAGTTCAGAGATGTATATGAACTGGCTCTCTTGAAGCTTGAGTTTGCCCGACAAGTTGGCTATGATGAGATGTCTTTAATGTTTTAATCAACCTTAAACTCCCCGCAGCACTCCGTGCTCCGCAATGCGGTGAGTTTGGATTGATTGATTTCTTAGAGATGTCCGTAGCTTCTCGACGAGGTTGTAGAGAAATTCGACTTCAATAGAGAACTATCGGACTCAAAAGACCAAAAAGTGTATGAGGAGTAGTCTTCCGGTTAGATAGTTAACTCTATTGGAGCGAAGTCTTACGTTATAAATTTGATGGCCTTGAAAAAGGCCGTTGTGGTCTTGAGAAAGACCGTTGAGTTTTGCGTTGAGAGTTTGAGATGACGATGAGTTGGTTCTTAAAAGTGTAACGGGGGAAAATTTGAATTTCCCGATCGACCTAATTAAATATCTACTCTATACGCGGTCGATAAATCGATTAACTGCCCCATGGTTATCCTGGGTATATTTAGTGATCGACTTGTCGCAGGGCGTGGAAATTAAGGGAGCTCGTCGTCAGTCCCACTTAGTGATAAGTAGGAGTGGTTAATTTCCCAAAGATGTCCGAATTGATGTGCGACGAAAAGTTAAGTACGGGAGACGGAAGCCGATCGGGACAGTCCGTCCGGAACGATCAAGTGAGGTGCCACGGTGATAAAACGCTGTCGTCCAGACGCTACCAGCAGAAATTCAAGGTAATTATTCAATCAAGACTTGGCTTGTGATTAGTGAAACCCAGCGATAATTAAAATTTCCGATATTAGTTGTAAGATACCAGGCACACAGCCGGTATGCTTTGACATAATTACTAATACCGTTAACAAAGCAGATGAAGGAGAGTACGGTGTCGCGAAGGATAAGGACGACCGGAGTAGCAGCATAGCCCTGTTATATTTGGTGCCCAACTTTGAAAAACCCCGCGAAAATTTGTAAGAGTAAGGTTGAGGAGTTAGTTTGTAATTGATTAATCATAAACGGAAAAAAAAATTGTGTAGAGTTGTGTGGAAATAAGAGATAAAAATTATCGTAGGTTTTGAGTACTTAGAGAAACCGTAAAAGTAGAAAACTTTGGCCGAGAAAAATTAATTTTGAAAAAGATTTTGTGGTAAAGTAAAAATGTGAAAAAAAAATTGTGTGAAAAAATCATTTGAATATAATTATTAGAGAAATATGTATTGGGATTAAATTTGGGGACAACAAGTTCTAGAAAAATTTTCTTAAGGCTTAAAACAAATTTCAACAGATAGAAATTAAGTATTAAATAAGTAATCTATAGTATATAAAATAAATATTAAGGATAATATTAAAATTAAGTAAAGTAGTTGTCGGCTTAAATTCAAGAACAACAAAAACTACTTATTACTAGACACGTCATATTTCTAAATTTAGAATAATCCTTGGACATAAAATTGAAAAACAAAAAGATTAACATCCTCGGACTTAAAATCGAACACAAGAGATTAAGATTTAAACTTAACGGTCAACATTTGTTCAAATTGACAAATTATTATTCTAAATTTATAAATACTCAAACATTGTAAAAACGATAAACATAAAATGTTTACTCAATCACAAGACACAGACATTGCACGAGCGTGTTGGTTGTTAGCAGGCAGGGGTGATAGCCGCTCAACAATCACACGAAATCCAAGGACATCATTGATATCATCGACAAGTCTGACGTTTTCAATATCAACAAGACCAACACCTTTAGTAACATCGACTTCAAGAAGTATGAGTAATCCACTACCTCCAATTTCGAATTCAGGTAGCCATGGATTTGTCAGAGCCGCTGATGAGTTGGATTTTCCACCCAGTACGCAGGCTGGTGACGTCCATAGGCTGTTGCCTTGATAAAACCAGATCGTCGATGAACAACTGGAAACTGCTGCAGCGATCAATCAATTATCTCAAGTGCTCAAGGAAGTTTTAATTTGTAACAGAGAAATGAACAACAGGTTAAACTCACTCGAAAATTCTTTGCATTCGAATTCACCGGTAAACTGAAGAGCAGCTGATGTTCAATCAATTGGTTCAACCTTTGCCTCGGTTTAGTTTAGTTTAGTTTAGTTTATTTATTTACGATCATGGAGCTGCTGCTCCTTGTGATCAGATATCAATATACATCTTATATTATTATTATTATTAGCAATAATAGTTAAAATGAACTCAATAGAATACAATATAATTTAGACGCTTACTCACTCATTCCAACAATACAATAGTTTAATTTATTTATTAAGGCTTACTTATTTTCTAGATCCATTAGATACAAATAGCATTTACTTCTAAATTCATCTAGAGTTATTGATGTCGTAATTTCGATTGGAAGCGAGTTCCAGAAATTACAACCCGTAATCAAAAATGACTTCTGGTATGTTGTTGTTCGAGCAAATGGAACTAGAAGAATATCCGTTTTGGTTAAATCTCTACGAGACGCAATGTTGGGCCTAAGGACTAGCTGATGCCCAAAAAGACCTGGTCGCATAAGACATAAAGCTTTATAGAATTCGCACGAGACAAGCTGTAGCCTACGACTATGAGGTGTTAGCCATCCTAATTGATGTCGATACTGCGATATATGCTCATCTCTCTTAATTCGCAATACAAAGCGTACGCAGTTATTTAATGAAACCAAAAGTGATCTCTCGAGGTCCACTGTTAAGTTCGTGAGTGCGCAGTTGCAATAGTCGTATATAGGCATTACTAGTCCGATTACCAACCTACGTTTTAATGGTGTTTTTAGATTAGAATCATTTAAACGAATCCTATAAAGAGCATAAGCAGCACGTTTTTTAACACTGGCGATATGCGAGTACCATGAAAGTGTACTGTCAAGTATAATACCCAAATATTTGAAATTATTAACAAACTCAATTACGTCATTATTTAGGTATAATTTGCCTGTAACTGTAACAACGCACTATAGCACTAGGTGGGGCAAGGTTTGGCGAGGGGGGAGTACTCAGCTGCTGATAATTGTCAGTACTGTGGGTCTCAAATCCAGCTAATCAAACCATATCGATTGCAGATCGTATTAATTACTTACAAGAACAAATATGTGCAATTACAACTTATTCAACAACAAGAAATGGATCAACAACACCAGATTCCGTCGTCAAATCAAAATGGCAACAATAATTATCAGAGAACAAGAGCAGGGAATTGCCTCCAGGCAGATGGTTGTTTCTACATCTTGCCGGAGACACCCGCTCTGATTCTAGCGTTCCAACAAAATCTAGGCAGGTGTAGTGGACCATACGCTGAGGAAAGAAGGTGGAAAAACATTTTGAGCAGCTTGAAAACAGGCAATATACATTTTCCTCAAGAAGATATGATAGTTAATGACTTCTTGAATTCAATCGAAGCTAGAGCCAATAGAGAAGGATGGACTGAACAAGAATTTCTTATAGCTATCAGTTACATATTACAAGGAACTGCAGCACGCTGGTTTGACGTCAACTATCCTCATTGGGTAAATTATACGCAACTTATATCAGAGTTTAAAATGGCATTTGGGAGCTCTGCAACTGACCATCAAATAATAACAGAAATCAGCAAAATAAAAATGAAACCTGGAGATAATGTGACTGAGTTCGTCCTAAAAATCCAGCAAAAATGCCAGGCGATGCAGAGGCCTTTACCAGTTGCTGAACAAGTCATTTGTATCCCTAATCATCTGACGGACGAGTTAAGAACTCTGGTTTTCGCCAGACCCGTTGCCACATACTAGGACCTGCTCAACGCTCTACACGAGGGAGTTTGTCGTCTTGAATGGTGTACTGAACCAGTAGAACATCAAGAAAAGCCTCGATTCAATATGATGCAATCATCATCTGGTCACGTCATCTTCGAAGAAGACAAAACAACGGTTAACAACAATTATTGACCTTCGTACAAGCCAACTCAGAACCAGATAAGACCGCAGCAACGTTATCAGCAAACCGAACAAGCTCAAAAATTTGAATCAAGGCTTGGTAAAGCTTCACGCACATTTTCGAGATTTACCAAACCATGCTTCAACTGTGGGATACATGACCACCTGTTTAGAGCTTGCACCAATCCAAGAAGGGAGGTTTGCAACATATGCTTTGAGGTTGGTCACTCAAGACGTGATTGCAGTCATCTGAGAAATGTGAATAACAATCTACGGGAAAATTCGTTGCCAAATAAAATAATTCGAAGTCATCAAGAGGATAAGGACAGCCCTGGAAACAACTTGGAAAGGATTAATACATGGACCGAACTCTTCGTCGGCTCAGGGTATTCTTGGAGTAACGAAAGGGTTGATTAAACCAATACATTAATATTAGCCGGTAGGAAATTTTGCAGGCAGGTTCGCCGCAATTTTTCCCTTCAGGCAAAAATCTCAACTCGTTAGCCGGTATGAAGTGTTGCAGGTAGTTGTAGTATCTACTTTACCGCAATACTCATTTCAGGCAGTTCTCACAGTAACTTGCATTCAGTCACAGCGTCAACAAATGTCATAACATCGAAATTAATATTTTCTAAGACCAGAAATAACGTCAGAGAATTTCATCGAAGTCGCAGGTCACTCAGTACGTGTGATAAAAGATCAACATTCTGCCATTGAAGATCTAGGCCTCCAGATCAGATTTTCAAGTTAAACTTAATAGCTTCGATTACTGACCACATAAATTGAAAGTCAAAAGTCAGTAACTCGGAAAACCAAATTTAAACGAGTCAAGAAACCGATAAGTCAAAAGCTGACATGTCTTCACCGCGCTCTCTGGAACTAGGCAGTTCACTAAGCCAGTTTACGGAATCGCAGGCAGTAGACTCGATTCCAACATCTTCATCTATCGGAATAAAAGGATCGGAAGCTCCAAGTCAATCTCAAGGCCTTCAAATATGACTTGCAAGTTGGACCAGCATTTTCAATTATCACTAACCCGGGCAACAGTCTGGCAGGGGGAGGGTAGCGGGGTAAATTGGGTCATTTTATTGACTTTTTATTGAGTTTTTCGATCATTGCCGAAAATCATCAAGCGGAACTAATAAAACTACAAGACAGCAGCAAAAAAGGACAGTAGTGACCGGAACGACCAGACTGAACAGACGTTCAAGACAGAGTCGACAGGACTGGGTAACGACCCAGATGCACCCAGGGACACAGTCAATAGGATCAGGCAAACCATCTAGATGTCCAAAGTTACAACCGGGAAGCACTGAGCTGGGAGGGCCAAGTAACCACGAGACAAGACGCGGACCAGGACAACTACACGGACCAGGGCAACTATTACTGGACGAGTGACGGAAAAAAATTCAACATAAATCGTAAAAGGTATTCTACAAAATATCCCAGACAGGGAAGTCGTAATACTGATTAATTAAAACATCTAATTAAACCTTGTGTCCGCGAAGTATTGTCGTGTAATATTCAATCGAAAACCGGTCTCAACATAATTAGCTTTGTTATTTCCAGGCAGGTTGTGTAAAGCATCGCCAGAAAAGCAATTGTGATCAAGTCAAAATTATAAAGTCATTAATAATAGGATAAATTAATTATAATTAAGTTAAATAAATTTAAATAAAAATCAATTAATAAAATTATGAACGTTAAATGTGTCGTGAACTAAAACGTGTTCGAGTTTGAGTATTGGGTATAGAGTCCGTGAATTAAATATTAAGAGGTAAAATAAAATAAATCCTAAAACCGGCTTAACAAAATTGTTGATAAAAGAAAGGTTAACGTTGATAAGAAATTAGTTGTAAATTGATTAGTGATTTTAAAGTGTTAATTAATTATATGGGAATTAATTTAAATCAGAAAATAGGTGTAATGAAATTTTATATTGTAAATCGCGTGGGTGTGGATAGTGTAATTATGAAAGTTATGGATAAGTAAATAAGGTTTTATCACGTAGAGGGCCAAGGTGACCGCGTGAATTTGTTGTTAAGGTTTTATATCGCGTCGAGGGTCCAGGAGACCGCGCGGGAGAATATAAAGTTTTATCCACGTAGAGGGTGTCGTTGACAGCGTGGAAAATAGTTGACAGCGTGAATGAGTTTTGACTTAGGTCAGAGCAATAATATATGGAATATCCGAGAAAAACATTAAAGACTGGGTTTTTCAATTTTTCGCTGACAATATGTTTAAAACTAAGGAACAAGTTATATGACATTATCTGATGATCGGAAGAGACTACAAAGAGAAAGAGTTGGTATGATTTCAGACACATTTTAGCCCATTACATTTTGATATATCTGGAAAAAATAACATAAAATGTTATTTTTTTAACTTTTCAGCGCCGATATCTTTTGAACTAATCAACCGACTTTGACGTTTGAGGTGGCAATCGGCGCGTTTTTTTTAATTCTAGAGCTGATTAAATTTTAAAATTGATCGTATGAGTCACTTCAAAGATAATCGAAAAAAAACGTTTATTATCATTTCTTTCACCAACGATATCTCTCGAACAAATTAACCGATTGGAATGGTTGAGGTGGCATTCGAAGCGGCTTAAACAATTTTTTTTAAACGAATTATTAGTTAAAAAGTTACCAAATTACACACACACACACACACACACACACACACACACACACACACACACACACACACACACACACACACACACACACACACACACACACACACACACACACACACACACACACACACACACACACACACACACACACACACACACACACACACACACACACACACACACACACACACACACACACACACACACACACACACACACACACACACACACACACACACACACACACACACACACACACACACACACACACACACACACATACATACATACATACATACATACATACATACATACATACATACATACATACATACATACATACATACATACATACATACATACATACATACATACATACATACATACATACATACATACATACATACATACATACATACATACACACACTCGGACATCATTCTGAAAATAATCAGAATAGCTTCCTAGGACCTCAAAAATTCGACATCTGATGAAAACTCGACTTTCGAAAATCGGGGTGAAAACAATAACTTTCCCATTTTTCGAAAATCGTCGATTTTCTTAGCGGGAAGTTAAAAAAAAAAGTAATTGGTTTCGGTCTGATTTTTTAAAACCAAATTTCTAACAGATCTTGACGTTTCAACGTTCTAAGTAGCTATTCTGTCTATTTTAAAGATGATGTCCGAGTGTATGTATGTGTGAATGTATGAACGTAACCTTCACAGACCCGAATTACGGTAAATTACGGTAATCCAACGTAAAAAAACGATTTACCGTAAATTACGGTAATTTGGCAATCCGACTGAATTTTTATGTTAGATTTACCGTATTCTGCAGTAAATTTACGGTAAAAATACCGTAGCTTAGGTAAGCCCACCGTAGTTCGCTAACCGACTTATACGTTGGTTAAGCTGTAATATATTTCCTACAGCTTATGGAATTATCGAAAGAAACGGAAATTCGTAATTTTTAGTTAAATTTCAATCAAAAGATATCAAGACGATAGATTTTAAGCTTTAAAATACTTTTTTCTCAATCTCGATGTGATTATTTTTCACCAAGATTTTAGCTTTCTTAAAATCATTAAAAAATTTCAGAAACCTAGCAATTCCTTTACTCTTTGGCATGAGTGTATTTAATTTATCTGAGCTGAGCTGTCTACAATACTTCTAACAAACATTTAAACCACTTATAATTTTGTGTCTTGAGAAAATTACCGAAACTGCAAATCGAAAACATTCGATGATCTCTATGTTTTCATCAACAGTTTACATATTCATAGAAAGTATTGTTACGAATATACCCAGGAGGGATTTAATTCATCCTTCGTATGCATTGAAATAATTTTTTTCTAACTTTATTCGACATTTTTCACATTATTCGAATTAGTGTCGACTTTGATTCATTTAATATTTTGATACTTGAAGAGAAAACAAAAAAAAAAGAAAGACACAAGCTGTAATACTAATTTATGTAAGTAACTGTCTAATAGGATTTTATCCGACAAAATATTGTTTATACTTAAAAAATCACAGTTTGCAATTCGAATCGTGAATTTTAGAGGGTTATTGAGGATTAGCAAATTTTATATTAAATTAATTTTTTCGGTTTTTGGCATCGTTTTGAAATATAAAATCAAGATTGATTCAGTACAACTCAAAAATTTATCTTCGATAAATTGATTACATTATATAGTAAGACAGCAAATTATCTAGTCTTTTAGAAATTCCTAACAAATGGAAAAAAATAAAAAAAATGCTGTCTATCAATGTTTATATTTGATTTGTAGTATCCACGTGGTTTTCTAGCTGATGGACATCGATAACAAAAAATAAACGGAAGTGTAGCAAACAAGATGTTAGGGTTGGACGAAGTCACGTATAAGCGGTGATTCAATGCCTTTACCGCTCTACTCAACCCACCAGTAGTATCGAGTTTTCCCGACGCTACGAGCAATCTGTTATTAAAATCAGCAACGAGAAAAATCCGTGCCGTATCTCCTTGTACACCGGATGTTCTCCTATACACATGTACGGGCGTGTTACAGCAAAAATTAAGCTTCTCACAATATTGATATTAACAAACACCTTTAATGAAGGTCAATAGAATAACATCTCAAAATTTTCAGTGTACGGAAAAATTGATATTTTCAATCACTTCTAAGAAAATAATTTTGGACTTGAACAAGAGTTATTGGAAAATCGATCGTTTCGGGATACAATATTTCATTTTGAATATTTCGAGCAATTTACAATCGAAATCTCTCTGATGAAATTTCCGTAAATCAGATAGTTTTCAAATCGCAAGAGCTGTAAACAAAAAAAATTAATTTTCTAACATGTCTTTGTGTTTTGAAAAAACTAATACTCAATTGAAACATACAAAAGTTGCCATGTTTTACAAGTTCCATTCAAACATTATCAACAGACTACATTACCGTGTAAAAACAAATTCTTAGCTCTAAGTCAAAAATTTGAAATTTTATTCAGGGACTACCCAATTCCACTTAGTTAATTTTGATTTTGAAAATCTAATAATTCTTCATCGGAATAACAGTCAAGCCATAGTAAATATTGGATCTTTTTACATTTCCGTCAAATCTATGAGATTCATCACAAATTGTCATGGGATCTGTTTAATCGAGAATTTTATTCTGGACATTTTATTTTTAGTAAAGATTTTCTAGATTTCCTTATTGTGTTCTAGTTTTTTTCATTTCAATCACAAGCTCTTGAAATCGATCAGAACACTACTGTTTTGAGAGCTTGACGTAAAAATGAAAATAATTAGAAAACGATGCGTAATTTGAAAGATTTTTACTGAAAATAGGTTGTACTAAATAAAGTCATCAATGAAAAAGATATCACGACATTTTGTAATAAGTCTGATAGATTTACCGGAAAAGTAAAAAGATCTCGATATTTACTATAACTTAACTTCGAGCTTCAATAACTTTTGAACAGATGAATTTCTCAAAAAATGATAAGAGACCTTTTTTGTAGAGCGTCCAATTTCCTACAAAACTATCTCATAGTCTATTCGATCTATCGATGTGTTAATAAGTTGAAAACATTCAAAGCTTAAAAAAAAATTTTTTCTCGAGTTATTCGAACGAGGAATCAACTTATTCAATGAGCTAGGTCTGTAATCCACTTCGAATTTTTTTCTTTATATATATATATATATATATATATATATATAGGGGAAGAGGGGACAAAATGGGGTAGGGTGGGCAAAATGGGGTACTCCAAAAATTTGATAAATTTTTTTTTTTTCGTCTAATTAGTATAAATCCGATATAATTGCGCACTTTTAGCCCTACGCATGACACCTGGGGCAAAATGGACCAGCCGAAAATCCTGAAAAAATGATTCTTCCAAATTTTTATCGTTAAATTAAAAGAAATTTGATATATTTCCGCATTTTTAGCCCTACCCATAACACCCAGGGCAAAATGGACCAGCCGAAAATTTTTAAAAAATGATTCTTTCATATTTTTATCGTCAAATTGAAGAAAATATAATACACTAATCCATTTTTCGGCTGATTTGTTATAGCTGGGGCAAAATTGGCCACTAAAAAATATTCGAAAATAATATTTTATTTTTTTATTGATAAAATATTTTGAATAATGCAAAATAATCTGCAATCTAAAAAATCAAAAAACACGTTTTTTGGGTTCAAAATACTGACAAATAAGAAATACAAAATTGTTTTTTTTATTAAATAGCAATTAGTAATTAAGCTAATCGAGGGGAAACGATTTATTACACTTAAAAAAAATTTTCTTGAGTATTATAAATCCAAAAATAGTTGTCAAGAGAAAGAAATACATTTTTAATAATGTAAACAATTTAAAAAAAAAAAAAAATATCATTTTTTTGAGGGAGGCCTGTCTGCCCCACAAAAAATTTTTTTTTTGTCTTCGTTCCCACCAATGATGTGAAATGTAATTTTTCTTTATGTATATTACATATAAAAGATTCAAGTAATAAAATTTGATCAATTTTCAGAAATTTTTTTTTTTCAACTTTTTTTATGGGTACCCCCGTTTTGCCCGCCAAAAATAAAAATTTTATTTTTTAACGGCAGCTAAAAATTTTGTCTATTTACCTCGAATATCACTAAAAACAAAAAGATTTAGCGTATTTTAGTCATCGAAAACTTAGTATTTCCTTAGGTACCCCCTTTTGCCCTTCCCTCCCCTATATATTTATTTTGAGACAATGTGAATTGTCTTCGTTGCGGTTCCCATTTTTCCCCGTATTGTTGCCGTCTGAACCTACACAACATAATGCCGTAGTAACTAGACAAATTTTCACGTTGATATACGTCCGTAAGGGTGAAGTGGGGACATAGTCCCAAGGCTCATCCTACACCCAAAATTATCGGTCAATCACTTCGATCCTGGATCAATCAGTAATAAGACGTAAAATTTATCTCCTATTGTAAGATATTAGCAATTTACGTACGATTTTTCTAATTTGGGCAATTTACTTGCATATAATTTAACATTATTGGCACTCCACTTGCGTTATAATTTATTTTTATTATTATTATTTGTTACCAATAAAGTTTAGTTCATCCAATTAGTATTCTACGTAACCGACGATAAACTCACAATAGTATAATATCTAAATTAATAAATTCAGTGTACTAAAGTAACGTTGCTTTTGACCTAATTTTTAGAACTATATTTTCAATAATTCGATAAACTTGAAAACTCGAAAAATACTAAAATAACTTTTCTGCGGCTTTAACCCCAGATAAATTTTGCATGATACGACATAATGAAGTTCTGATACATGTATGTTGTTAGTTATAGAATATAGTTCAAATAGCACTATTATAACTATATTGACAAATTTGTCTTTTGTGTAACAGTGCGTTTCGACTTGAAATCGACCGCTAAAGCCTAGTTGAGCCTACGGCCATCTAGTTAGATAATTTTATGTCAATTGACTCTCTCTAGTCACCCGGAGCCAGGTCAGAGGCCCCCTAGATCGAATTCTATTCAGACGATAGTGGGGTAGTTCTACCCCCATCCAAATTTGTTTTATAAAAGGGCCAGCAAGCACTTGCTGACTCTCTTAACTCTTAGCGCTTAGCTCTTTGCCTCTTAGCCTCTTAGCCTCTCAGGCCCTGGCTTCCTCCCAGGACTCATTACAGTCATTTTGAGTCTTGGACTAAATTGTGAGTGCCTCGTGCAATATATACTTTTGAATTGAATATAGTATATTACATACCTAGGCCAGTGAAATAAGAAAAGTCTCAGAGCACATGTAATTGTAGGCCGAGGTGAAGCCAAGGTTGACAAACATGTGGTCTGAGGCTTTCTTTTTTACTGGCCAAGGTGCGTATACTATTTTTCTGCTCGACGAAGCTGGAAAGTTGCAACTTCGTTCAGGGCAGCGGCCCGAAAGTTGCCACTTTCCGGCCGGAGGGCAGAAAAAGTAATTTCTAATTGTCTTATAAACTAAAGTCAAAAAATAGTCTAATTGAATTTACTGTTAATATCTAAACGAATAAAACAAATTTTAACAAGTGAAAAATATATACATATTGTTAAGTCAAATTTATAAGTGCTGGTGATTTCCCCCGGGAGTTTTTGCGGAGTTCCAGTTACACTTTATACCAAAAAGATTGTCGGTGAGTTAACCAGACCCACTTCATTAATAAATCGCTGGTTTCTTTTCTCTCTCTCCAAGTGTGAGCATTTCGAGATTTTTGTTTTATATTTATTTGTTACCAGGGATCTGGATTTTACCCGTTATTTATGACAATAGAATCTTTAATAAATTATTATTATTCAAGAGAATTTATATTCTTATGTATATGGGTAAACTATGGGTAAATAAAATCAAATTATATTATATAACCCGAAAAATTATTCTTTATTTTATCTCTCCGATCCCATAGAATAAAACTTACTTTCCAGCCACGTGTCCGGTCAACGACAGAGCGAATCCTGCTCCCAGAGTGCATGCCAGGAATATAACATTCCATATTTTCAAAATATAATAAATTAGTTAAGAATAAGTTAATTCATCATTAATTAAAGGCCGTGGGACGATAAGTATACCGAATCGGCCCCAGATAGGGATCGGGCTCATTTTTTCAGGGAATGTTTGTACCCATGAGATACTTCGATGCTGCGAGTTTCAGGTCTTTATCTATAACCACTTCGGAGTAAATCGAAAAATACTGAAAA
The DNA here is from genome assembly GCF_029852145.1 of Microplitis mediator. Taxonomy (NCBI): domain Eukaryota; kingdom Metazoa; phylum Arthropoda; class Insecta; order Hymenoptera; family Braconidae; genus Microplitis; species Microplitis mediator. Next base: position 13,848,528 of record NC_079971.1, read on the forward strand.
TTAGAAAAAATTGATGTTCTTAGAGCGTACTTATTCGATTGATCTGAAAATTGGATATGTTTTGGGGGTTGATGGTAGCTATCTGGAAAAGAAAATAAGAGCTATTTTGGCGCACAAAAACCTAAAAAAAAACGAGCTTATATTTTTGATTTCAATTTTTAAGCATCTTACCATTACGACACAGTTATGAAAATATTTGTTTTGAATTCCTCATCCAATTTCCTATGAATCTATGGCCTTTCGAAATTTTAAAAAATGGTACTACATATTGAAAAAGAATAAAAACCATTTTTTGCTCAAAAATCGGGTTTTTCTAATAATTTTACTCTTGAACTGATAAAATACAAAACTTATTCGTTTACTAAGGTTGAGAAAACCATAAAAGAAATCAAATATCCTTACATTATTAAAATAATTTCATTTAATGTACTTAACTATTATTAAGAACTCTATCAGTAACTGCAATGAGTAAATCAGTATTCATTACTATTGTTTATGTAAATCAACGTTGTTTCAGAGAACTTGAACGTTCCCGCCCAAAATTCAATGAATTTAACAATTACAAGATGGCACTGTAATTCGAAATTGGTAACACGGTTTTTTTTTGTGAAAAGTCACTAGATCTGTAGATAACCTAAGAATTACTGAGTGTTGACATTCCAAAGAATTGACTGTACTATTATCTATATTTAGTAATTATTTTTAATTGTTTAAATAACTATTTAAGTGAAAATATGTCGACCTCTGAAGCTAATAATCCAAAGTGTTGTATTTGTTCGAAGTACCTGAAAAAAATGCCGGGTACTCCAAAACATATAAAATCTGACGAAGAAGCTGATGAGTTTTAAACTGTTTTTGAGTGTCTGATTGTAGTTGGTGATATTCTTTGTTCGAATTGTCGCGTAAAAAAATATAAAAAAACTAAACTTGAAGATGAGAACAGGAATTATCGTTGGAAGATGAACGACCTTCAGAAAGGAGTGATCTTTTAGAAAGAACAGAATCGAGTTTATCAACGATGACTTTATCTCAATCAAGTACTGATGATCCATCTATTCATTTAGATGTTGCCTGTGATGATGAAATAGAAGAATGTATAGAAGTTCAAATGAAGAGAACTGTTGCGACTCATAGATATTGTTGTGTATGTTCTGTCTCAAATCAAAATCTAGTCGTTGTTCCTCAAGATGCCCGTATGCAATGCTTTATAAAGAAAAGAATTTTTATTCCGAATGGGAATCGATGCTGCAGCGATCATCTCATAAAAAAACGCTTTTATGCGGAGAATTTGAACCACTTGAAAGTTTATTCTAATTGGAGTAACTTAAGATCTTCAGAATTGTCTAAAATGATGGCTAAAATTCCCAGACCAGCAGCAATACTCAACACTTTATTTAATAAATATAATATTACTCCTGTGATTGATGAAGATAGCGACGAAGACTAGTCACAAATTAGGAGAACATTTTTATTTATCATTTGTAGTAGAGTAATATATTTAATTGCAGTTTTAATTGTGTATGGATGAAATATCAGCGTTGAAATTAATAAATAAAAAAATTTATTTTAATAATGTAAGGATATTTTATTTCTTTTATGGTTTTCTCTACCTTAGTAAACGAGTAAGTTTTGTATTTTATCAGTTCAAGAGTAAAATTATTAGAAAAACCCGATTTTTTAGCAAAAAATGGTTTATATTTTTTTTCAATATGTAGTACCATTTTTTAAAATTTCGAAAGGCCATAGATTCATAGGAAATTGGATGAGGAATTCAAAACAAATATTTTCATAACTGTGTCGTAATGGTAAGATGCTTAAAAATTGAAATCAAAAATATAAGCTCGTTTTTTTTTAGGTTTTTGTGCGCCAAAATAGCTCTTATTTTTTTTTCCAGATAGCTACCATCAACCCCCAAAACATATCCAATTTTCAGATCAATCGAATAAGTACGCTCTAAGAACATCAATTTTTTCTAATTTTCAGTATTTTTCGATTTACTCCGAAGTGGTTATAGATAAAGACCTGAAACTCGCAGCATCGAAGTATCTCATGGGTACAAACATTCCCTGAAAAAATGAGCCCGATCCCTATCTGGGCCCGATTCGGTATACTTATCGTCCCACGGCCTTTAGCAATAATATAAAATAAATTAAACTAAATCATTAAATTAATTAGTAACGAGTACAGTGGCTGGTTGACACGAGCCAGTCAAGGTCACCCGTTATATTTGTTTTATAAAAGGTTTTATAAGCATGAGTGTGGTTAGCGTTTTATGCCAATAACATTTTTATGGAAAGTCTGTACGTTGTTTTGATTCTCGTTTTTTAATAAATTTTACTGCTTTTATGAGAATCCAAAGTTTTGAGAACGTCTTTAGAGAAATCTACCTTCAAGTCTGGCTTCCAGATACCAGTTTATATTTCTATTTAGTGAAAATATAAAGAACAAGGAGGACAAGAATTTTAATATGTTCTCTTAAGGACTTCAGCATAATTTTTTTCTACTCACAATCAACTGATACTTTGATCTGTTTACTAACAGTAGGCGGTACCCCGTTGCTAGCTATACACAAGTATGCTCCCATACCAAGTCTTGAGATCCGTGTCATCTCCAGAGTTTCAGCTTCCCATTCTAGAACTGAAAAAAATATTCATCATCGTTTACAGAATTTTTTCAACTGAATTCAGTAAAATATTTAGAAAAAAATATAAACCATTGAGTGATTTCAAACTAATCAACAATCAATACAGTGATTCCTTTCGGACATATAAGTTAATCGACCAAAAAGTCGTTTCAAGTAATCAATGGATGAGCGTTCCATTTTTCTCCAGAAAAATTTTTGATTCTTGTGATATGTATTTGTTTTTCTTTTGAGTAAATTAAAAAAAAATTCAAGCTTAATACTGAACTGTTGGATTGATTTCAGAGTTGAGGATAACTTAATTATATCATAGTATATACGGAAACACTTTTATATAACTTTATATCGTCTTCTTATTTAATTGAATTGATCACACGAAGAACACAATAGCACAGGTACAAAACAGGTGGTGTACTAAGCGTGCAGTTGGGGCCAACGTCCATATCATTTTAGCTATTTTCTATATTTTTTTGTGCCTCTGACGAACATTACTGATAGCTGACGAAGCAATTCCCTATTGTTACCTTTCTTTGTCCAATTTGACTACACCGTAATGTTTCTCCGAAATTAAACATAAGGAATAACTAATGATAATACTTCTTAACTCAACATTTTTGATCTGAGATATTTATCATCATCTAAAGTTCTGGTCAGCTATATTTGAGTATTTTTAGGTAGATTTTTTTAAAATCAAGCTATTGTATTTGTCTTCATGGTCGATTTTTCAAGGAATTTTGTTATAACCTACCATGATTGGTTGAGTAGGGTTCGAAAATTATATTCATTAAAAAGTTTATATATATATATATATATATATATATATATATATATATATATATATATATATATATATATATATATATATATTATGGTGCGTCGTTCGAAACGACTATTTTTTTCTGGTCCATCGACGGAATAATGTTCTAAACCTGGAAAAAAAACAATTTTTACCAAAGATGAGCTCTTAATTTCAATTTTAAGTACTCGCTAAATAAATTTTAACTTTTTCCATTTAATTAACACGTAAATTTTGATTTTTTTTTCAATTATCTATAACTCCGCGGTATTGCAAGATATTAAGTCGCAATTAGGCGGAAATAACAAAGGAATGCTTCCCCTTTAAAAGTCCTTGTAGCTAATTGACGTTTTGTAACCCGCCTCACCGGTAAAAAATCTTATAGCCAATTTTTTCTCAAATTCCGTGGTTTTCTTTTATTTTACTCGCAAACCACTAACTTAACAACAAAATTGTATAGGATTTTTTCATAGGAAATTTGATTTCCTATAAAAAAAAGCCATTGAGTCCATTACCGTCAAGCCAGTAATTTCTCAGACAAATTTAATGAAACATCTCAAAATTTGAAAAATCGCTGTTTCATCCAAGATTTCAGAACTTCTTCATAAAATTATGACCGGAGAAATATATATGTACAGGTCTACGTATCATTAAAAATATGTCATATAATATGAAACTGTCTCCTATTACACTTACCTCCATCTTTTCTTAAATTAACTCAAATGTCTTTGTTCGACCATCGGAAGCTTTCTTAATTACTACCTTTCTCAGTGCAAAGATGATTGTTACCTACTTTTCACAATTACATATAAATGTTTAATATGTATATTTATATTTTATTCTCATACATGATTTCTTTCTGCCGCCATGATTTCATAAAAAAGTACTGAAATCCCGGATGAAACAGCGATTTTTTAAATTTTGAGATGTTTAATTAAATTTATCTCGGAAATTACTAGTTTTACGGTAATGGCTTAGATAACCGTTTTTGTAGAAGATTAAATGTCCTATAAAAAAAGTCCTGTACAATTTTGTTGTAAAATTAGTGGTTTGCGAGTTAAATAAAACCAAAAAAACATGAAATTTGAGAAAGAATTGACTTTAAGATTTTTTACTGGTGAGGCCAGTTACAAAATCTAAATTAGCTACAAGGACTTGCAAAGAGAAAGGATTCCTCTGTTATTTTTGCTTAATAGCGACCTAATGTCCTGAAATGCCGCGGAGCTATAGATAATTGAAAAAAAAAAAAAACAAAAAATAAAAATTTACATGTTAATTAAATGGATAAATTTCAAATTCATTTAGCGAGTAGTTCAAATTAAAATTAAGAGCTCATCTTTGGTGAGAATTTATTTTTTATATATTCAAAACATTATTCCCTCTTTGGACCAGAACAAAAAATAGTCGTTTCAACCGAAGCACTCTAATATATATATATATATACTAGCAGACCCGGCCACGCGTTGGTGTGGCTAAGGTTCTTGCCATATTAAACTGAATTGTGTGGCTCAATTAGATATACATCAAATTGAATGAAATATAGTATAGTGCCGGATAGCTCAACTGGTAGAGCACGGCGCGATACCGAATTGGTCTGGGTTCGATTCCCAGTTCGGGCTATCTATATTTTTCTCAATTTATCTATAAATTGTCTTATTGAGAAGGTTATTTGTATGCTTAGGTTTCCACTATATTTAAATGATGTATTACCGTACGATGGACGGTGTGGCTCAATAAGTTATAGATAAAATTGAACGGAATATAGTATAGTGCCGGATAGCTCAACTGGTAGAGCACTCGGCGCGATACCGAATTGGTCTGGGTTCGATTCCCACTTCGGTTTATCTATATTTTTCTCAATTTATCTATAAATTGTCTTATTGAGAAGGTTATTAGCATGTTTAGTTTTCCACTATATTTAAATATAGTGGAAACCTAAACATGCGAACATGCAAATAACCTTCTCAATAAGACAATTTATAGATAAATTGAGAAAAATATAGATAGCCCGAACTAGGAATCGAACCCAGACCAATTCGAACCCACACCAAATTAAAATGTGGGCATGAGGCAAACCTCGCTTTTGCCACTCAATCGAATACAACCAACAACGCGTGATACCAAAAACTAAATATTTAACAATAAAATCAATTAAAGATTTCAATTTTTGTTTGAATACACGTGCAATTATGTCATCGCGATGAATTGCTTGTTGTCCTGGTAATAGTAAAGTTTGTATCTCTTTCCAATTCGGATTACATGTGAATGTAATAAACAAATTGTAGCTTATATAAAGTCCTCCTAGAGAGTAAATCACCGTCGGAAATTGTCGGAAATTTTCGGTTTGTAATGTTAATGTGTAGTAACGGCGTGAGATTAGACTTCTTTTTCTATAGTGGGGGTAAAAACCGACGGCGACTTACTCTCTAGGAGGACTTTAAAACGTTTGTATTTCTAACATAGCGCCATCTATTGAATACTTACTCAATCCAGTCAACAGATATCGTCATTTGTTAGAATCGTTTGGAGCTTACAGATAATTGTGACTGACAAATAATAGACAAATAATTTGCAATAAAATAATATTGCGACTATAAATTGAGATGTAAGCTATCCTATCTTTCAAGTTGGATCAAATTGCACACGGTGTGCAAATCAAATTTAAAATCGGTTCAGTAAAATCGGAGTCCATCGCGGAAAAACAACGTGACACGTAATTTTTATATACAAAGATATATATATATATCGGGGTGGTCCTTATTTTGGACATATTCGAATTTTTATGCTCCCAGTGGCTTATATGGTTCGAAATAAATAAAAAAAAATGTCCTCAAAGTTTCAGGTCTCTATCTCAATTTCAACCCGTGCCGCACAGCGATGTGAGTTTTCCATTTGAATAACACAGAGTTTTTGGCATTTAACAATTAATTTTTTATTCCGGTCGAAGTAATTGTACAAAAAATTTGAAACTCAGTAGACTTTATCCTTATAATAGAAGCTACTCTTCGAAATGTTTACAGATTTTTAGCTACTATAATTATGGAGGTACAGCAAGATCAAAAAAAAGAAAAATTTTTTTTTTTTATTCCTATCCAAATTTTTTTTTAAACAACATATCAAATCACTCTGCATCTTTACGAGAAGTTCTTACTTTTTTTCATTCTCGCACCTAAGTGGGTGAATGGTATTTCTTTGTTGCACTAATACAGTAATCGGGAACTTTGCATTAGTGTGCAGTAAAGTGTTCCTTAAAAGGATTTTTTGAATTTATTACGATCACCTCACAAACGGTTACAATTACGACAAAAAAAAAAATTCCCTTAAGGGGTTAGGGGTACTCAGGGGTATGAAAAAATGATGATTTTCAATAATTTTTTTTTTGTAGTTAATTACTTTATTTGACAAAAATAAAAACATAGCTTTATTAGAACACGTTTCGATTTGACTTCACGAAAATTTCAAAAAAAAAAATTAATAATTCAAAAAGTTATCGCTGTTTTTGTAGAGCCCGTTCCTCCCGAAGTCCTTTGCGGTGATCATCATAAGTCCTTGGAGATTCATCTAAAATCAATCGGACAAGAAAAATTAGTTTTATTAATAGATAATCTTGTGCCTGATCGAAGCTTTTTTTTTTTTTTTCGAAATTAACAAAATGGCGGCCTCAGGAAATTTTTTTCAAATTTTCGAGAAAAAAACCGACAGTTTATTGTTAAAAAAAAATCGAAATTTTGAAAAAAAAAAAAAATCCTTCGATCAGGCACGAGTTTTTAATGTATTTCAAAAGTACAATAAATTTTATTGAAATCTACCGAGCAGTTTTTAAGTTACAGTGATCACCAGTTCAGAAAACATAGTTTTGAGAAAAACGCATTTAAAGTTTTGCTATGGATTTATGTCGAATTATAAGAATTATTTAATAACTTACACTGAGTCATCTATTCCTGGACCATATAATAGCTCTTCAGCCGACATAGCAGCTTCCAAAATATCGATTTGCTGGTGCCTACGTTGCAATCGACCTTCTCGGGTGTTATCATTAGCGCGCTTATCTGCTACTTTGATACGTGCAGCATCCATTCTTTCTGCATACCGATGAGAATTAGGCCCACAATTAAGTCCTAGTGTATTCATCAAGACTAATAATGAATTTATACCCTCATTAAATATACACATAGCAACGTATGCAGCTATTTGTACGATGGTAAAACTAGTATTTACCGTTTTTGGGCATATTTTCCATACTAGTTGGTTAAAGCTTTCATTATTATTCTGATTGAATCCACCTACACATCTTGAAAGTAAATTTTCATTACTAAGATCTTCGTATATAGGCTTGATAGCTTTTAAAACATCAGAAGGTAAAGGAGAATAATCGTGAGAAAAGGTATCAAGCTCTCCTCTTGCTTCAGCGCGCTGGTAAGAGCACCAAGATTCTTCGCCTTTTGGACACATATCATGATTCGGTTTTTCATCACTCGAGCCGTAGTGATAAAAGGTTGCCATTATAGCAGATTTCATATTTTCAATAGAATCACAATGCCGGCGTATTGCTAAACCATAGTACACAGTTAGTTTGTCTATTAATTTTCCTGTGAGCTTACCTCGACCACCAAGACCTTTTTGTTTACTCTTCAGCGTACGTAATCGACTCCCCATCCGCTTTTGGACATGCCCTATACATTCCTTTATATTTACAGTTGTATTTTCGTAAGGATCTGATTTTATAATTCCTGAATAGGTCTTGGAGTCACCATCACCAATATAGTTGGCATACTTAACTCCATATTTAGTTTCAGAATACGAAAACATTTCGACCATCGCATCCACCTCCATTTTCCCAGAAGACCCTTGATGATTAGCAGAACACACATCTTCATGCGATTGATACCATTCCTCGAACTCAACAGTATTTGTTTTTTTTTTCCAATACTCACATAGCTTACAATATGCACTTTTAATGTTTATGTCAAGAATCTTTCCAGTAAAATAGCCAATTATAGAAGAAACTCCAAATGACGATGTATATCCCCGTTTTTGCCAGGTTCCATCTCCCGATACAGTTAGATGATTTATATCTTCATTTTCAGTTGTTGGCATTGCTTGCTTTTCTTCATTCACAGCTTTCGTCATGAAGGTTTCTGCGACGGCTTTACTACAATTCAAAATCTGTTTCAGTAAAATTGTATGCGTAGATTTATCTAAAAAAGACGGCATGTCCATCAGGCCGCAAAACTTGCACAATCCTTCGTATCCTATTCCTAGTATTCTCATTACAAAAATGAAACGTCTGTTTATTTCATAAGAATGCCCAACGAAAGAACAGGAAGGAATATATTCATTTCCACAGTTATTACATGCAACTACAATTTTGAATCCCAGCCCACGTGTACTTGCTGTTTGAAACACTACATTTCCATCACATTTTTTACATTTTATAAGAGCAGAAATTGCAGTGAATACCTGAATAAAATTTATTATTCGAAATTCAGTACTGCTGTCTTCAGGTACATCATCTTCAGTGTTTTGTTTTAATTTTTTAGAAGATGTACTCTGAATACTTTCATCACGTTCGGCTGTTTTCGGATTAAAAACATTCTTTCTTTTGACTGAACGCGACTTATTAATTTTTTCAGAACTCCGAAGTTCTCTTGAAACCTTTCTAGAATCACGTCCCATGGTTAATAATTTAATTCACTTGAGAAATAATTTATCACAAAACTATCGACTGATCAGTGCAACGACTACAGGTATACTGGCAACCAAAAATTATTTTTCAGTTCTTGTACTACCTACAAATTGTGAATATATGTAGAAGGATATATATATATATATATATATATATATATATATATATATATATATATATATATATATATATAATTATAAATACATTAAAATGGGGAGATATTCATGACAATGAAACCCGAAAGGTCGGTTGCTTGCAGCTGTTTCTAGCTACCTGCTCTCGAATGCCACGTAGCACCCGAGCGTCCTTTGGTCATTGTTAAATAACTCGAAAAGAATTTGTCGGATTCACTTCAAATTTTCACACAATATTTTTAAAATATTATACTTTAAGAAAATGCAAAAAAAAAAAAATCGATTTTTTGAAAATTCTGACTACCCCTAACCCCTTAAAGTTTGAGCTTTTAATTCCAACGGGACCACGTGCCACAAATTTTGTTTTTGTGAAATAAAATACCGAAATAAAATATTATTTTATATTTTATTTTATTTCAATCGAGCACTTCTGAAAATCAAGGATTATCTGTGTCTCAAACGCAACAGCAGTCTTGTCGCCTCGCCATGTAAGAATAATCTGACGTCATTCGTCAAGTATTTCGTTAATACGTACGCTGTGTGTGTCTCCGGACAATAAAATAAATAAGTTTAGTTTATTTTGTCAACGACTGTTTTGTTTTGAGTAACGAACTGACGGTGTTTTGATCAAGTACGATTTCTACAACCATCCCTTGCGACCTTCAACCCACTCTGGAAACACTCTGGAATCATAGTCAGAATGTAAACATTCTGAGTCCAGTGTGTTCCCAGAGTGGTTTTGTGCCCTTTTTCTAGAGTGAAACCAAAGTGGTTTCAGAATTGATCCAGAGTAGATCAAAGTGTTTTCAGAATGGACTCAAAGTGAATCCAGAATGAAATCAAAGTGTTTTCAGAATGGGCCCACAGTGAGTCCAGAATGGAATCAAAGTGTTTTCAAAATGGGCCCAGAGTCGATAAAATTTAAATACTAAGGACTAAAAAAAATTGGGTACTTTCTAAACTCATAAATCAATAATAATCTACAGAAAAACAATCTTAACCCAAATTTTTTAATTAACTATGCTTTTGTTAATTAGTTAATTTTTACTTGTTGAAAGTTTACATAAAAACCCTGATTATTTCCAAACTAAAAACCCCGAATTTTTTTTACTTCTTAAAGCTATTCTTGACAGGGTTTAGAAAAGATAGCTGGTGAAAAAATAAAAAAATTTCGATTTTATTAACAATCTAAGCCATTGAAAAATAAAAAACGTAAATAAAGCAATCAAGAAAATTTACTTTTTTGATTATTTTGTTTTTTTATTGCTGAAAGCTACATAACAATAATTTGAAAAAAATTTTTACTTGCATTGTTTAAATAATTGTCATAAACAAATACATGGCTAATTAGATTTAATAAGATTTTTTTTCGGAAAAAAACGCTTAATAAAAATAAGGAATTTTAAGAAAAAAATCGTTTCTTAAAAAAATTTTTTTTTGCTAAACAGCGCCTTAGCTAATTAACAATTTTTTTTTTTACTCAATATTAATATTAAAGAACCATTATTTTTTTTAAATAATCATTAATCATGTTCTGTTATATTAGAAAAAAAATTTTTTTCATTCATTTATTATTTGTTTATTAAACAAACAATTTGTTGTAAACAAATAAATTTTCACGCAATATTTTTTTCAAATACTAAAAATAACCATGCGTTTTATTTTGTAGAAAAAATTTTTTTTTAATCTTTTATATAATTTTTTAAATTATTGTACACTTGGACTTGTCGCTACCTTTCTGTTCTTCTCTATTGTTATTAAAATAACTTATTGAAGACACAACTACAACACTTCAAGTCTTTTTCATTATCCATTAATCATTAATCAAATCGAGCTTGTAACCGAAGCTCTAACTCAATTGCTTAAGGAATTATGAATAACAGTAATTTTTATGAATACTTTTTAATAAATACAAAAAAATTATTAATTAGCAAATTCGCTTTTTAGCAATAAAAAACATTTTTTAAGAAACAATTGTTTTTTTAAAAATTGTTATTTTCATTAAGTATTTTTATCCCAAAAAAAAATTTTTGCTTTGACCCGGGTTTTAATGTGAAAGACTTGAGAGAAAAATTTGCTGGGAGAAGATATATGTTAAGGAGGAGAAAGTCACTGGTGCTAAGCAGCAGTGGAAGTAGTTCAGTGTTCGCCGCTAGATCGCGCCCAACTTATGATTGTCCTGTTCCTGGTTAGATAGGTGTTTCAGAGTTTTTATATTCTATATTTAAAAATAATTCTGTCACGGGTATTTCTCTGTTATTTGACAGAGTGACAAGTGCCTGTTTGGATGGTCATATAGTAGATGCTATATTACATTGTGACAATAATGTCAAATATTTTTGTTTTCTTGAAAAATTGTTTTTACAATCCAGAAACATAATTGTATTCAATAAATGCTCTTGAATATTCTTAAAATAATATATTTCGGTAAATTTTTTTTTTCTTTCAGTATTCATTTACTCTGAATACCCTCTGGTTTGAGTATGTATTCACTCTGATCCCACTCTGGAAACATTCTGGAAACACTTTGGTATCAGTTTGTGTTCAATGTGGATGCATAACGGTGTCAGTATGTATCCACTCTGGATACTTTCTGGAAACACTTTGGATTTACTCCGTATCCGCTCTGGAAATACTCTGGGTTCACTCTCAGAAAAGGGCACAAAACCATTCTGGAAATACTCTGGAGTCCGTATGGTTGCATCGTGTTACCAGAATATTTCCAGAGTGTATCCAGAATGTTTTTAATGTCGCAAGGGATAATTTGTTTATATCGTCAAGCCTACAACGGCTATTTATATTTTTGTAAACCAATTATTTGTGTGTGATACCGATCAATGATTTTGTGTATTTAATATACGAGGAATTATTTTGTTTAATTCTGATTAATTATTTATCGTAATCTTAAGTGCCTGACCTTTTCCCGATCCGCCACCCTGAGCCGATTTATATTTTTGATAATTGTTCGTTGGTGATTATTAAAATCACCTGGCGCCCAACTTGATAATAATTGAACAAGGTAGCCAAAAATCGTAAGTGTATTCGGACTTCACTCCGGTAGATCCCCGGTGGTGAAAAGCCCGTTACAATATATATTTATACATATATTGTAACGGGTTTTTTAGCACCGGGGATCTACCAGAGTGATGTCCGAATATACGTACAATTTGGCAACCTTGTTTAAAATATTGAAGTTGTGCACCGGTCGATTTTATAATCACCAATAAGCAATTATCAAAATCGACTCAGGGTGGCGGATCGGGAAAAGGTCAGGCACTTAAGATTACGATAAATAATTAATCAGAATTAAACAAAATAATTTCTCGTATATTAAATACACAAAATCATTGATCGGTATCACACACAAATAATTGGTTTACAAAAATATAAATAGCCGTTGTAGGCTTGACTCGATATAAACAAATTATTGTTCGTAGAAATCGTACTTGATCAAAACACCGTCAGTTCGTTACTCAAAACGAAACAGTCGTTGACGAAATGAACTAAACTTATTTATTTTATTGTCCGGAGATACACACAGCATACGTATTAACGAAATACTTGACGAGTGACGTCAGAGTATTCTTACATGGCGAGGCGAAAAAACTGCTGCTGCGAATGAGACACAGATAATACTTGATTCTCCGAATTGCTCGAATGAAATAAAATAAAATATAAAATAATATTTTACTTCGGCAACGCGTTGAATTTCACTATCATAGAATTATTGCGCGTAATTAAGTCATTAATTGGAGTTTACTCCTTAAGAATCGATTTTCATATAAGGAGTCCGGTATGGGAAAAATATCAGGTGTAAAATGTACTCAACCATTGACCTCGTTACGACTTTCACTTTTCAGGGGGGAGTGTATAGGGTATCCTACGGGGCACCGTACGAATGCATTGTATGTATACAATATACATATATATATATTGTAACGACTGTGAAACTGATCTTTTAAATATTTGAATAGCTAGAAAACAAATGCCTTCTTCTCTTGTTTTATAGATACGCGACAAAAGTCAGTCAGTCTTATATTGACAGTTTAACAGCAGACGTCTTGTATCAATAAACTATATATTGCTCTTGCTTTCTTTTACTGCTGTTAATTGTGGTGTTGTTATTTCTAATATAAGTGTGTTATCATTGTAGTGTATAAGTGATATTAATTTAAAATACCAATCACTACAATTTGGTGTCAGAAGTGCGCGTATCCTTCGTGTGTATTTACAAATATAAAATAAAAATAGCTGTCAAAATATTGCGACGCGCCGGGAAAGGCAAAAGTTTGAAACGATTGTGTTTTTGATATTAAAAAAAGACGTAAATTCAGTGATCAATTGAACGAGTTCAGTGAAAACATATTTTTTTTTCATTTGTGATAAAGTGCGCGTGTGAATTTAAATAAATTTAGTGATGAATTAAATAAGTTTTGTGAATATGTGTCATTATATTAAAATGCGTGTAGTAAAATAAGTAAATTCGGTGATGAATTAAAAAAAAAAAAAAAAGTTCTGTGGATATGTGTTATAATGTTTAAGTTCGCGTAGTAATATAAATAAATACGGTGATGAATTAATTAAAATTTGTGAATATATTTTATAATATAGATTTCAAGTGCGTGTCATAATTTAAACGAATTCAGTGATTAAGTAATTAAGTTTCGTGAAAATATTTTTCTTAATCGGTGTCAAAGTGCGTATTTGAATTTATTTGTGTGATGTACTACATATAAAAAAAAAAAAGTTCGGGATTAATGAATTAGTGTTGTGAAAATATTTCTATCAATTTGTGTTAAAGTGCGAGTCTGAGTAATTACGCGTGTGATAAAAATACAAAATGTGTGACAAATTACAATTGGGAAAGGATAAATTTGGTGATGTATCATTATTTAATAATAATTATAGTTAGACAAAATTTAAAAAAAGAAAAAAAAGTACAAATTAGCTAAAAATATCGTGACATCTAACCGCTCTTTTGTTTTGTAATTGATTGACATGATTAATAAACCGGGTATATTTAATGATTTTGTGTTGAAAGACAGTAGATAAAAAATTTTGTATAGATAGTCATTTTTGAAAATTTTTATCTGGGCTATGTAATACCTCAAATATCTATCGAGTTAATAAATATAGTTTTATACGGATGAATAGGAAAGTTTTATGAAACTGCTGAGATTACTATCATGAGTTAAATTAAAAAAAAAAAAAAAGAAGAAAAGTCGATGTTAACGGAAATAATTAAAAAATTTATTTATTTCAATGCGATTGGGAGGGTCCTTATGAAATTGAAAATAGGCTAAATAACGTAGTTTATAAAATTAGAAAAATACCAAATGAAAATATAAAATCATGCATGTAAATCGTCATGTACCATATTGTGATCAATAAGAGGAAATAAAAGAGAAGTTCGGCTGGGGCCCTAAACGATCTCAGTGTAGACGTTGTAAAGGGTTCCCGCGATTCTGTAGTCAATTAATAAGTCTAGGATATCTTGCAAACTGATAGAATTGAAGATGTCTGAGCGACTGCTAAAGACTGGTATAGTCCTTAGGAGAAGTCTGGCAGTGGACCCTGAATAGCCACACTGTAGACGTTGCTGAAGAGTTCCCGAGATTCTGAAAGAAGTCTGACTGAGGGCTCTGAACGATCTCGGTGGTTACGTTGTTCGAGGGATTTCCGGGATTCTATAAGGACTGAAAATGTTCTGGGTTTGAGTATATTAGCTGAAGGGAAGTCTGGCCGTGGGCCCTGAACGATTAATCGTTGCGGGGTTCCTGGGATTCCTCAGTCATTGATCGGAGACTGGATGTTTCTTTTGATCTAAGTGAGCTCAACGAGTATCAAAAGTTTAATTCTGAGGACTTATCAATGGCTAAGAGCAACCTGACTGGGGCTTTGGGATCCATCCGGAGTTGACACAGTCGACATTTCTCTTTTGTTGATGGCCACGACTTCTGAGAGATAGATGGATGCCCTGGAGAGTTTCCGAGGAGCTTTTAGGGAGAAAAATGAAATTCGTTGCAACGTGTGTTATTCAGTATCATTGATATGTTAGCTATAGAAGACATATCGGAGAATGGTCTGGATGAATCGAACGGCAGAACATTGAGCATTTAAGATCGAAATTATTGAATTGATCACGATAATGACAGTTTATAATTAACAACTGATAAATAATAGGATGTAACGATGAAATATGTTTAGCTATAAAATTTAATAAAATGTTGGAGATACTTGTTTTGTTCTTTATTATGTGCAGATAATATTTCCAATCTCATTGGGGAAGGAGAGAAGGAGTCCATTCCTAGTCCTTCAAGGAGGAGAGGAAGGAGTTCCTGTTCCCATCCCCTACTTGTTCCCGTGTTGGGACCATAGCGGAATCGAACCAAAATTGCAAATGGCTTTGATTTCAATTAAGTTCGATTCTTCCAACACAAATTTTATCGGGACGATAATTTATTGAGAAGGGAGTAGTGTAACGAATGTGATACTGATCTTTTAAATATTTGAATAGCTAGAAAACAAATGCCTTCTTCTCTTGTTTTATAGATACGCGACAAAAGTCAGTCAGTCTTATATTGACAGTTTAACAGCATACGTCTTGTATCAATAAACTATATATTGCTCTTGCTTTCTTTTACTGCTGTCAATTGTGGTGTTGTTATTTTTAATATAAGTGTGTCATCATTGTAGTGTATAAGTGATATTAATTTAATATACCAATCACTACAATATATATATATATAGTATATCAGTCGTACTCTAATGAAACGTACAGTGAGCATTATTATTTTGCATTCTTAAGTGCTTTTTTTAATTTTAAGCTATTACTGATTTCATATTCTTGTGAGGCATTATATGATTACTTTTCAAATTTTTTCATGCCATTTTATAAACTTTATAATCTCTTTATACACAAATGGATTAATTAAATATTTTTGGGAAATTTTTGTTCACCATATTGTTAGCGTAAGGAAATTATAATTAAAAAAAAAATTTTCTCTTACAAACGCATTTATAATTTGTATAAATAAATGCGTGTTGTTAGAGAACTATAACAGATAAACGTTAGGTTTAAAATTTATAAGAAAGCTTAACTCATTCTGTATAAAAACGACTCGAAGGTCGAATACTGTATCTGCAATAGTGGAAAGGTTACAGCAATTTGTTTGTTGACAAATTGAGTCAGTGCTTGGACTTTGTCGTACTCCAAAATCCAGATTTTTTTTTTTAAATTGAAAAAATTTTCATTTGCCATATTGTTGCAGGTTGCTGTTATTGTAATTTTTTTATGTTCTAGAAAAAAATTGAATTAAAAACAAAAATTGTTAAACATACAAATGAATAAATTGTTGACAAAAAAAATTTTTTTTTGCCATTATATTTAGAAATGCAAATTATGATTTAAAAAAAAAACGATACCTTAATGATTTATTTAAATAATCAAAATATGAAAAAAACGATTATAAACAATAAGATATTGTTTTTAAGAAAAATTTTTTTTTTAATCATTATTTCGTTACGCTAGCTATATAGTGAAAAAAAATTTGTCAAAAATGTTTAATTAATCCATTTGTTTATAAAAAATTTATAAACAAATGGCAAGAAAAAATTTGAAAATTAATCATATAATGCCTAACAAGAATATGAAATCAGTAATAGCTTAAAATTAAACAAAAAATTATTTAACATACATTATTTTAATTTTTAATTTTTGTGTTACTTCGAAAATTAATAATTAATGAAATCAAAATATTGTTTAAACTTTCATACTGTCATCTTGTTGAGTATGTTTATAAAACGGGCTCCAAGAAACAAAAAATTTATAGATTAATTATTTAAACTTTTATACCGCCTTTTATGGCAACACAAACCCGTAAAAAAAATGTTCATTAACAATTGAATAACTTTTTGAAAAATGGTGATGCAACTTTCATTACCGCGAAATCATATTCGTTGAAGTGTCTAGATGACACTAGACTGTCTTCAAATTTTTTAATTGATATTTAATTGCAAAAAAAAAAAAATATTCAAAAACTACGCTCACTCGAGTGGCGGCGTACGCATGCCGAAACTGCCGCGCAAAAGCTGATTTTCAAAGTTAAATTAAAATTATAAATATTGGAGCTACAATTCGGGGAGTCAAGAACTTTTTTACTAAAACTTTCTGCTCTTTCAGAAACTTTTTTAATATTTGA
The DNA here is from genome assembly GCF_029852145.1 of Microplitis mediator. Lineage (NCBI taxonomy): Eukaryota > Metazoa > Arthropoda > Insecta > Hymenoptera > Braconidae > Microplitis > Microplitis mediator. Next base: position 13,865,986 of record NC_079971.1, read on the forward strand.
GCCGTCACATATACTTTTTGAGATTTTGCCAAAAAGCGGCACGGCTAATTTTTTTGACGGTTTTTTGTTAATAACAATTGTTATCTTATTTTTCTGAAAAAATCCGAAAAACGTCTTTTTTCAGACGCCATTCCGGATAGTTTAAGCCATCAACTATATTTTTAGGAGACCTGTAACTATTTTTCGCAGGAACTCAACTTCTTGACTAGACTAAAATAGAATAAAAATACATTATTTAGTTATCTTCATTGATTTGTTTATTTGCCATTTGATATGGTATTGATCTTTTCCTTAGACTAGTAAGCCTTTTATTCTGTGCTTATTTAGACAGTCGATCTGAAGGAGTAAACTCCAATCATGCGTCGGTGCTGGCACACACACTTTTTTTAATTATCACACGAACGTGGTTCACTTATTAAATATCAATTGCACTCGTACACTTTGTTCAGATTCGTGCCAATGCTTCTGCTTGTTTACAAACGGCGATTTATTGTTCACAGAAGACAATTTATTGTTCACTTGGAATTAGTACACTATCGATTAATTTAACGGGTCGTTGATCGAACTCGGATTGGTCGTAATAGTCGTAAATCGTGCTGGTCAAAATCGGAATCGGAATTGTTCTTTTGGTCGAAGTGGAATCGTTCAAATACAAAAACGGGGCCGGTCATTACAGAGTCTATCCCGGATCTCTCTTTTCAATCCAAGCGTTGGATCGATACTCGGTCGAAGTCGAAATTTTCGCTCATAGGTGTCACCAGAATTGGCTCACCGAATAATGATTCATTATATTAAAATAGTTCTTAAATAATATTGAACTTTTATATCAAAATAGTTCTTAAATAATATTGAACCACGGGTCGATGTCAAAATTTCATTATGTTGCAATATATATATGGGCAGATCCATTACTTTCCGACAAAAGTGTGCACGCTCGGGTCACCGATTTGAACGCCGATTTTTTTTCGAAAGTAGGTTAGAAAAAGAGAAGATCCTGAAAATTTCAACTCGATGCAATCAAATCCAGCCCCTGGAGAATTTTTTGAAATTCGAAAAAAAGTTGATTTTTTAGGAATTTCAAAAAATCCATACCTCAGCTCCTATATAACATAGAGCTTTAATCAAGACAGCCGTTTCCCTGTCAACATTATATTTTCAGGATAAAAATACCTCACCGATTTGAACTTAATTCCAGCTTAGCTGTCGGCTTCTAACTGAGCCACTGTTTGAATCATTTTTTTCCGATTTTCAAAGTGCTCTCAAAGCTACAATTTTTTGGGTAGAGAGATGGTCAAGAGCTTAAATTTTACTTTTGAAGTATGCTCTATTGATTTCTACCCTATTTTTTTCGAATTGCTGCTATGTCTTTGAATCACAGCCACATAAAGCCGATCGATTTCTTAAAAATCGCTGATTTTAGATACCCACACCTTTTTCCTATCAACTCGAAATCTTCCAAAAATTTCAGAGATAAAACATTTTATTCCCGAATAGCCCTGAAAATTTTAACTTCGGTTTTGACCTGGCTTCGGAGCTGTGAATTTTTTAAATTGTCAAATTTCCTACTTTATATGATATTTTTCGTACTTTTATTATCAGTTTTATAATTTTTCGGTATCAATTGATACTTTTTGAAATCTCACAGTAAATAAAGAGGCTAATTGGTTTCGTTACATGGAAAAATCAACAATTAAAACGTCCGATTTTTTTTATACGTCGAATTATTAACAAATTTATGTTTATTTTTATGTACTTTAAAAATATATTCAAATTGAGTTTCTTACACTTTTAAGAATAATTACATTATGTTCATGTCAGACAAAAACCTACTGCATCTTATTTTCAATTTCCCGCCCATTTATTATAAATAATATTTCAAAGTGTCCGTACTCAACAATAATCAACATATCGTGCATTGTTTACGTTTATAAATTATTATACGTCAGTGATCATACCTGAGTACTTTTATTAAATTTTGGTTTCATACAACTAAATATAATAGGTTTAATGTGTAGTTTAGGATTTTAAGACAGCCATATTAATTTTTTTGCTTTAATGTCTTACGTAATGATAACACTAAGTAAACAACTCTTATTACAGTTAGATATTAACCTCAGTTGTCAAAACTCATTTGATGAACCAAAAAATACATAAATTTAGGGGGGGGTAGGGGTTTTAAATTATTTAAAAAAAAATTTTTTTTTTATTTTTTTTCTGAATAAGCAATATGTCAAGAATATTGTGTACAAATTTTAAATCAATCCGAGTAAAACTAACGGAGTTACAGCGTTTCGAATGACCGGCCGGTATACCTGAATTTTATACCTGCCCGACCTGCCCCTACATACCCCTAGTAGAAATCAGCTGCAATTTTCTTTGTTCTTCCGAATCCCTTTCTCCGGCAGTGTGTCTTTCAAAGGATGTAAACTGATGACTCAATATAAGTATAAAAATTCATATTCTTTGATTGATAGTTTATTTCAAATTTTCACGAATAAAAAACTTTAAATGGATTTTCCCGAAAACGGTATTTTTAAAGTCCGTGAACATCATAACTCAAAATGTACTGAACCGATCCGTTTGAAAATTTGAACATTACTTCTTCACATAAATCAACAGGTAACTACGAAGAGTTTTTTTTTGTTTTTCATTTTTTTCTATTTTTTAATAACAAATTAACCGCGATTTTTTGAGCTAAAATCGCGTTTTTCACTTCCAAGTGCTCCAAAAAATTAAAAAAAAAAAAAAAAAAAAAAAAACTCTTCGTGGTTACCTCGAGAAATACATCAACTTTAAAATGCATATCAATTTTTTTTTTTCCGATGATCCGGTAACGAGTTATGATGTTCACCGCAAAACGACTTTTTTTCGAGGCGCCTCCGGAGATTCAACGTCACCAGCTTATTAATCAATATTTTTCGTTACAAATTTTTTCTGATATTCTTCAAAAGTTGTACAATAATATGTAATTAAGTTTAATGAAATTATATTACTCATCTCGCCGGAAAAAAATCACAAAAATATGCTTCTTTTTCACCTTTAAAACCCTACCCCCCCCCCCCTTAAGTAAGTTAAAAACAACTAATAAAAGTCGCAAAAAAAATCAGACGTCTTGATTACTTATCTTCACTTAAAACGAAACCATTTAGCCTCTTTATTCACTGTCTGATTTCAAAAAAGTATCAATTGATACCGTAAAGTTGTGTAACTGATAATAAAAGTCCGAAAAACATCATATAAAGTTGGAAATTCAACAATTTAAAAAATTCACAGCTCACGAAGCCAGGTCAAAACCAAAGTTAAAATTTTCAGGGCTATTTGGGAATAAAATGATGTTTTATCTCTGGAATTTTTGGAAGATTTCGAGTTCATAAAAAAAAGTTGTGGGTATCTAGAAACAACGATTTTTAAGAAATCGATCAGCTTTATGTGGCTGTATTTAAAAGACATAGCTGGAATTAGAAAAAAATAGGGTAAAAATCAATAGAGCATACTTCAAAAGTAAAATTTAAGCTCTTGATCATCTCTACCCAAAAAATTGTAGCTTTGAGAGCACTTTGAAAATCGGAAAAAAATGATTCAAACAGTGGCTCAGTTAGAAGCCCACAGCTAAGCCGGAATTAAGTTCAAATCAGTAAGGTATTTTTGAATTTTTGAATTTTTGAATTTATTTCTTGAAAATATAATATTGACAAGGGAAAATACTGTCTTGATTGAAGCTCTAAGTTATATAGGAGCTGAGGTATGAATTTTTGAAAATGACTAAAAAATCAACTTTTTTCGAATTTCAAAAGATTCTCCAGCGGCTGGATTTGATTGCATCGAGCGAAAATTTTCAGGATCTTATCTTTTTCTAACCTAATTCCGAATAAAAAATTAGCGTTCAAATCGATGACCCACGCGTGCACACTTTCGTCGAAAAGTAATGGATCTGCCCATATACATATGAACATTGCTTTTACAATTTCTCTATTTGAATTTGAATTACTCTTTCCTTTTAATTGATACAGTCACAAACGCCACACGCCTTCGAATACTGTTTTATGATTAATCACTTCTTTAACAACCTCAAGTTTGTATTCATAAAAAGTTTTTTTTTGAGAGTTTGATAATGAGTTGTTCTTAGCGTTGTTCGTATAGTTTTGTGATTTAAGATATTTGATATTAATAGAATATTATAATACTTTTAATTTCACGTTATTAAAAATAATTGGTGATAAAGAATCTTATGATTTTAATAACCTGAAATTCAAATTTTTATTTCAATGTCAAAAATTCTACACTCTAAACTTAAATTTTTAACGTCCCGCTAAGAAAATCGACGATTTTCGAAAAATTTGATCAATTAGACTCGAAAATATTGGCGAATTACGAAAAAAAAAATTTTTTTTTTTTTAGTTTTTTATTGATTTCTCAGAAACGACTTATACGATCAACTTCTAAATCTAATCAGCTCTAGAACTTGATAAAACGCGTCGATTGCCGCCTTAGCCATCTCAATCGGAGTATTCGTTCGAGTTATCGCGAGAGAAAGAAATGGTAAAAAACGGTCTTTTGCAAATATCTTCGAAACAACTGAACCAAACAATTTCAAAATTTCATTAGCTCTAGAACTCAATAAATTACGACGATTGCCGCCTCAACCATCAAAATCGGTCAGTTCTATCCTGAGATATCGTGGGAGAAAGAAATGGTAAAATCGGTTTTTTTCGAAATCAATGGCACACAAAAGTATTTTCGAGCTCGAAAATGTATCCACAACAATGTTTTCGAGCTCCTTGAGCTCGAAAACAGCGGGACGTTTTGGGGCTGGCCCGCAGGGTCAACCGATAGACAGATTTTTTAATTTAATATTCGCAGTTATAGTTTTAATATGATTTAATTTAAGTTAACTCATAGGTACAAGTTCAAATAAAATATTAATTATTCGAATATTTCATATGTTCGACTGATTTTTATGGCTAAATATTAATTATTGTGTGCCAAGATAATCTCTCGATTGTTTCATTTTTCATTTACTCTGTAACAATTAGTTTTTATTTTTATTTTATTGACATGTAACTATTGCTATATTTAATAAAGTTGATAAAGTTTTTTATAAAGTTCCATTGCAAATCGAAAAAAATTATTTACCGTTGGAGCTTATCGGATAGCTTTAAACTTATTTGATAGCTTGAGTTCTTTCTATGCATGAGATCGTTATGATTTTTCTCATGTTTATAATGTATTTTTAGGTCGACTTCTGCAGATAATTCTCCACTGAAAAAAAAATTGAAAAAAAAAAAAAAACGATACAGTTCTTGACAATAAAAACTGTGAGTTGAAGTCATGGGAACAATCAATCAGCCAAGTCAAAATTACAACATTCGTAACGCTCAATAATTCTGATAATACATCAGAAAAACCTTTAAGTATTGACGATGGCAATAACAATTTGGACCTGAATGAAAGAACAGTAGTCACAGGAGAGTTTGAAGGCCATAACCAGTATCAGGATGGAAAAACTTGTAAAAATGAAATGAATGGTAACGTTTTATTTAACAAAATAAAAACAATACCTTGTCTCGACGGAAAATTATTTGCAGTTGATTTGAACAATTTTATTGTAACTTGTACAGTGTTTGCTTTATGCAATATACGTCCGATAAAAAAACTGATTAAAGGATCTATTCGTACAACATCAAATGTTACTTCACATTTGGAATTAAAAGACATTAAAATTAATTTTCATATTTTGTTAACGAAACCTAATATTAAAGATAGTAACAATTTGTTAATTTTATTTCTATTTTTCAGAGAATAAATTCTAAAGAGTATGAAAATTATTTAAGATACTCCAAAATTTAGCGTGAAATAAAGAGTAATGTTATTGATAGGAAACGTTGGTCGTGTAATTTCAATCAAGAGAAGTTCAAAGAAAATGTCACTGATCTAGTTTTAGAATTTATGCCGCCATTTAGTATTGTAGACGATCCGGTAATTAAAACAGTATTTGATGGTAAATAATTATAAGCAATATTTTCATCATTTAATATCATGAAGAATTATAGTGATATAAAATTAAAGTTATCTCACTGACTACATTCTCTCATCCTCATTGTTAGGAATTGTAAATATAATATATTATAAGTTTATCAAAATTAATCAGATTTATCATATTATGACAAAAATTTTTTTTATAAAGAACAAATCATAGCTTCAAAATGTAAAAAATATATCAAATTTGTTATAAATTAGTTATTTCTTGTAAATTTTTTAAAGTTGAGAACAATCATAATACGAGAGTTGAAATAGTACTAATGTACATCGATATTCTTTATTTAATTGCTATTTTCGCTTTGATTCATAAAATAATTAACAAATTCGAAAAACTAAATAAATTACGTTTTTTTTTTTTTTTTTTTTTTCCAATTGAAATATTCATGAGCTGGATTATAAATTCAAAAATATTGATATTACTAATTTTTTCATGTTTTGTAATTTAATGATGTTCGTAATAACCAAAGATCGCGGCAACCAAAAAAATATTTCAATATATTTATTCAGATAATTAAATTATATTTAAAGATTATTTAAAAAATCAAACACAAGATACAGAAATAGTTTCACAGTACTTGAATGATTTTCGAAAATTAATATTTCAAATCAACGTTTTAAATAGATCATAAATTACAACCCGAGTTGAAATATTCAACGTAAATTCAACGTTTTTAACGTATTCAACGTAAATTCAACGTTTTTAACGTATTCAACGTAAATTCAATGTTTTCAACGTAAATTCAACGTTTTCAACGTTTTGAACTTAAATTGAACATTTTGGACAGTGACCGGCCTATGAGAAAGAAAAGAGATCGGGAAAAGAAAGCACCAAGCTTTATCGCAAGGTTTTCCAGACTAATTATCAAAAAGATAAGTAGTATTCTCAAGGTCTTTCTCCAAAACACAATCTATGATGCTGTCACTTAATCCAAGGACATTAAATTGAAGACTGAAACTGCAGTAAGATTGCCCGATCAAAAATGATTTTAAATTATTATAATTGAGTATAAATGATTATATACGAGATATCATATATAATTACATATAATTATACGTGATTACACATGGAATTATATATAATTATATATATGAACCTATATATGGGGCATTCCATGCCAAATCACCGAGGTTTTGACCCGACCCCCTTCGATTTCGCTGAAACTTTTTTATCATTTTTTATCCTACCAAAGACATTTTTCTGAATTTTTTCAGATTTTTTTACCCAACCCAGAAAAAACTACGAATTTTTGAAAAAAACCGCTCGTTTTTTTTTTAAATTGCTATAACTTTCCCAAAAATTAATCTTTCAGCATTTTTTTTTCTTCAAAATTTGTGTTTTTAAATGTAGTTTTCAGAAAAAAATACAAAAAATGTTTCGAAAGTCACGATATATGAAATATTTCAGTTTTTTCAATAAAACCGTTATTTTTTCGAAGTTCGACACCTTCGATTCTCAATTTTTTTGTGTTAAAAAAAAAACTTCAACCAAGACAGTATCCAACCCCGCTATTCCCATTTTGTGCCAACTTTCCTTTATACTTTTTTTTTTTTCGATTGAAAATACAGAAATTTCCAAATTTGGCTTATTTTTTATGACTTTGCGCTAAAGTTTTTTTGGAATGTTTTTAAAAGATCAGAAGTTGAATAAAATTAGACAAAAACGACCGTAAAGTGTATTAGGGGCAAGGATTGATTTTTTCGGAAGAAAAGTCACAATTTTTAAATATAGTGAAACCTAAACCTACAATTAACCTTCGCAATAAGACAATTTATAGATAAACTTAGAAAAATATCGATAGCCTTATAGACAATTTTAGATCAAATTGAACGGAAGATAGTATAGTACCGGATATCTCAACTGGTAGAGCACTCGGCGCGATACCGACATGGTCTAGATTCAATTCTCTGTTCGGGCTATCGATATTTTTCTAAGTTTATCTATAAATTGTCTTATTGCGAAGGTTAATTGTAGGTTTAGGTTTCACTATATTTAAAAATTGTGACTTTTCTTCCGAAAAAATCAATCCTTGCCCCTAATACACTTTACGGTCGTTTTTGTCTAATTTTATTCAACTTCTGATCTTTTAAAAACATTCCAAATAAACTTTAGCGCAAAGTCATAAAAAATAAGCCAAATTTGGAAATTTCTGTATTTTCAATCGAAAAAAAAAAAAGTATAAAGGAAAGTTGGCACAAAATGGGAATAGCGGGGTTGGATACTGTCTTGGTTGAAGTTTTTTTTTTAAAACAAAAAAATTGAGAATCGAAGGTGTCGAACTTCGAAAAAATAACGGTTTTATTGAAAAAACTGAAATATTTCATATATCGTGACTTTCGAAACATTTTTTGTATTTTTTTCTGAAAACTACATTTAAAAACACAAATTTTGAAGAAAAAAAAATGCTGAAAGATTAATTTTTGGGAAAGTTATAGCAATTTAAAAAAAAAACGAGCGGTTTTTTTCAAAAATTCGTAGTTTTTTCTGGGTTGGGTAAAAAAATCTGAAAAAATTCAGAAAAATGTCTTTGGTAGGATAAAAAATGATAAAAAAGTTTCAGCGAAATCGAAGGGGGTCGGGTCAAAACCTCGGTGATTTGGCATGGAATGCCCCATATATAGGTTCATATATATAATTATATATAATTCCATGTGTAATCACGTATAATTATATGTAATTATATATGATATCTCGTATATAATCATTTATACTCAATTATAATAATTTAAAATCATTTTTGATCGGGCAATCTTACTGCAGTTTCAGTCTTCAATTTAATGTCCTTGGATTAAGTGACAGCATCATAGATTGTGTTTTGGAGAAAGACCTTGAGAATACTACTTATCTTTTTGATAATTAGTCTGGAAAACCTTGCGATAAAGCTTGGTGCTTTCTTTTCCCGATCTCTTTTCTTTCTCATAGGCCGGTCACTGTCCAAAATGTTCAATTTAAGTTCAAAACGTTGAAAACGTTGAATTTACGTTGAAAACATTGAATTTACGTTGAATACGTTGAATTTACGTTGAAAACGTTGAATTTACGTTGAATATTTCGACTCGGGAAATTACAGAAATAAACCAATAATTTATAAAGAAATAAAATGAGTCAATCTATATGTTAATTTAATATTAACCCTAAATTTATCTCGTTTTTTTTTTATTGTTATTAGATCTCCAAATAACGAAAGGCGATTTAAAAATTAACCATCTTTCACGCTACATTTTAGGCGATAAAGTTGAACAAATTTTTACTAAGAGCATGAATGAAATTCGTGAACATATACACCTAGTAATCAAAGGAGGTAGTTATGTTTGCACAACAGCGGATGTCTGGACAGGAAAATCACGCTGATACTTGGGTGTTACCGTTAGCTGGGTAGTTATTATTTCAGAACTACTATATACGTTCATTGGATTATGTTCAAGATAAGATAAGCTCTGTACACTTATGGACCTGTTATTTTAAGAATGATAAATAAGCATCTGTATTAGCATTTATGATTAATTAATAAGTAGTTTGAATCGTAGGTATGTGGATTAAAGAAACTTTATTTCAACTTGTTGAAATTCATTGAAACTTTAAAGTCAATTTATTTCGACTTTATCAAGTATTGTAACAATAATTATAATTAACATCACAAAAGGTTGATTAAACGCTATATGATACATTGTTATAATCTCATTTCTTAGAAACTAACCTTAGTAATTAACTTTTTTATTTGCAGTACCCTGAACAATCATTATTACCATCAATATAGTAGCCATTATGTAATGAAATATTAATAAATAATTGTGATTATATAGAAACGTTACTCTTAATAAATATAAATAAAATAAAATGAAATAATTGTAGTAAATAAATGTAATTTTTTGAACAATGCACGTTCTTAGTCTTTGAGTCATAATACTAATTCATCGACACTTCAAAGTTCGAAAAGATATCAGAAGCTCTTCCTAGTGGATATAAACCTAAGTAGATTCTCCAACGCGGCAAATTTTTCAATTTTTTAAATTCTTAAAGTCTCTTGATACAATTGTACTGGTTTCTTAGATGTTGTGTGTCCGTTCTCAAATTCACCGAATGGTTTATTTTTATAAAGTATAACGAATACTGTTTTTAAAATCCGCGACGAAGACGCGAACAACCCCAGTACCGTATGCGGTCACCCACGTATGTAGAACAAATTATAAATTTAAAGTTAAAAAAAAATGAAAATAATAATAAACGTGACTTCGATTAATATTTAAATTTAAATAAAATAATATTGTTATCAAATTATAAATAAATAAAATAAAGATGTGCCTGGACCAGCTCTTCACGCTGGATTAGTGCACGTAGGCGCCAGACCGTTTATATAAAACGGACAAAAATAATTTACCAAGCGCAATTAAATACATAGAAAATGATAAAAAAAATCAAATACAATAGGAAAAAGACACAGGAAAAATAAATACTGAGTGTTTCCGCCGAAAATTGTTGGCTCAAATTATTTATATAAAATACCAAAAATCTTTGATACAATGTTTTAATTATAAATATGAATTATAATCATTAGTAACCCCTGAGGGTAGAATCTATATAAACCTCAAAATTCAAATTTAATTTCAATAATAACAATTAATATATCCTGATAATTTCCTTTAAATAGCATAAACAAGTCATCAAAATTAATTAATAAAAATGAATAATCACAATAATTATCCGGGTTACCCCTTTACAATTTATAGGAGGAGAAAGATACGGTTTACCCTCACTCTCTTTCACCAAATTTCCAAAATTATACTTTAAATAATATAAACTTCTTTATAATAATAATTATTGCTCTGTCAATAATTATTTGTAACCATATAATATAAATTAATCGACCGCTGGGGTAATAATAACTGTAAATTATATACAGAAACGAAAAATAAATAATAATATTTCGGGTATAATTATTTAAATAATAATGACAATAATTTCAAATAACAAAATAAATAATACTAATTCCGTTTTAATAATTATTATTATTGTTCAGGAATTTTTCCCTGAACTATTACGTCGTCGCCTCAGGAATCTTCTTTCCAGAGCCGGCGTATAGCTATAGCTACAAGTATATATTGTAACGAATGTGAAACTGATCTTTTAAATATTTGAATAGCTAGAAAACAAATGCCTTCTTCTCTTGTTTTATAGATGCGCGATTAAAGTCAGTCGTATATTGACAGTTTAACGGCAAACATTGTATCTCAATAAACTATATATTGCTCTTGCTTTCTTTTACTGCTGTTAATTGTGGTGTTATTATTTCTAATATAAGTGTGTTATCATTGTAGTGTATAAGTGATATTAATTTAAGATACCAACCACTACAATTTGGTGTCAGAAGTGCGTGAGTGAGTGAAGTGACATATTTTAAAAAAAAAATATTGATAATTATGCCGCGACAAACAAGACGAACAATTTCCGATGATGTCTCGGATATCATCGAGGACGCTCGGGACATTAAATTGCGGAGCGAGCTTGACAACAAGCTGGAAGATTTCCGCGAGCAAATTACGTGTTATTTAGAGAAGAAAAGTGAGGAAGATAAAATGAAGAGAGAGGAAGATGAGAAGAGGTTCGACAGCCTGGAATCCAAATTCTCCAGAATGGAAGGATTTCTAAGCAGGATCGCGGATAAATTAGAAGATACATCAAAAGGAAACAAATCCGGTGATGTACCCCTTACTAATAATAATAATAATAATAATAGTCGCGACTCAACATTCGATGCGGTTCCTCCTCGGAACATTAATGTTGAGGCAGAGGTCCATGCCGACGCGGAAATAAATAAAAATTTGGAAAATAAATCAGGCGAAAAATTTGATAAAAATAAACCGAAAATAATCGCGACATCAAACCCATCATTTGTTTTTAAACCGATTGACTCAATTAAATCAAACACATTTGATGCTTCTGTATCTGCTGATAGATATCTAAAACATTTTGAAATCGTTTCAAATCACAACGGTTGGACAGAACAAATTAAAGCGTCATACTTAGGAGCTTCATTGAGAGGAAAAGCTCAAACAATTTTAGACAAATTATCGTCAGATGAATTAAATAATTACGACAAAATTAAAGAAATCTTAATATCGCGATTCGGAGAAAGAAAATTTTCTTATGTTTATTTAAACGAATTACAAAATAAAAAACAAAAATTTAACGAATCTCTTGACAGCTTTGCTGAAACAATAGACAAACTTTCTCGCCTCGCATATCCCGATTTAACAGATGATATAATTGAACGTCAATCTTCTCAACAATTTATCAGTGGGTTACTAGATAAAAAATTACGATATTCTTTGAGATCAGAAAAAATTTTTACGTTAAATAAAGCTTTAGAAAGAGCTTTAGAATTAGAATCAATTTCAAAATTAATTGACAGTGAGGAAAGAAATAAAATTCACCCAAATAATAATTTCAAACAATTAGATAATTATAAACCTAATCTTAAAAGAAAATTCGAATTTAATAATAATAATAATCCTAACTTTAACCGTACTCCCACTCCTACATGTTGGAACTGCGGAAAGACAGGTCATTTCAAATCAGATTGTAAAAATACCCAAAATCTTAATCAAAATTACCGACAAAATTTTCAACAAAATAAAAGACCAAGATAGAACCAAAATAATAAAAATAACCAAAATCAGGGAAACTAAAAGGGGTTGATTCGACGGGGGACGAATCAACCTATTCTATTAAAAAAATAAAATTAGACAATTTGAATCCTGATTTTGATTTAATATTACATGGAACTATTAACAATATTCCTTGTAAAATGAATATTGATACCGCGGCTGATATTACCGTTGCTAATATTAATTTATTTAATAATCTAAAAAATAATAATTATAAACCTTATAAAATTTATACGGCATCTGGTAAAGAATTTCCATATAAATTAATTCATAAAAGTCAAATTAAAATTTCGAATTTCTCCATCGATTTAGATATTGTTTTTGCGGAAATTAAAGAGGATTGTTTACTGGGTAAAGATTTTCTAAAAAAATCAAAATTAATAAAAAATTTCAATAAACTTTTAAATAAAAAATTTAACAATAACAAAAAGATCTATGTAAATCAATTAAAAACCGAAACAAATTTATTATTACCAGAATTTTTAAACGAAGTTTACAATTCATCAATTAAAAATTTAAATGATTCACAAAAAGAAAAATTTAATAAATTTTTAATAAAATATCAAAGTATCTTTGCAAAAAATAAAAATGACATTGGCGTCTGTAATTATATTGAACATAATATTGACACAGGAAATGCTCAACCCATTAAACAATCACCTAGGCGTATTCCATTACATTACAGAAAAGAAGCTTTCGAATTATTAAAAGATATGAAAAGTCAGGGTGTTATTCAACCTAGTTCTAGTCCATGGGCATCTCCAGTCGTATTTAAAAAGAAAAAGGATGAAACCCTTAGATTTTGTGTAGATTATCGACAGTTAAATTCCGTGACAAAGAAAAAGGCTACTCCAATTACTAATCAATTAGAGATTATCGATTCTATAGTAGGTACGGTTTGGATTTCAGTCGTCGATTTTAAAAGCGGATATTGGCAGATCCGCATGAATGAAAAAGACAGGGAAAAGACAGCATTTTGCATAGGTGGTCAACTTTGGGAATTTTTAGTTCTTCCGTTCGGGTTATGTAATGCCCCAGCTACTTTCATTGAATTAATGAATATTGTTTTAGAAGGATTAATAGGAAAAATTTGTGAAGTTTATATTGATGACATCATCATTCGTAGTAAAACTTTCTCAGAGCACCTTGAACATTTAGAAATCATATTTGATAGACTTCTTCAAGCAGGCCTAAAAATCAATACTAAAAAATGTGTATTCTTCCAACACAAAGTTCCATTTTTAGGTCATGTAATTTCCGGAAATAAAATCGAATGCGACCCAAAGAAAGTTGAATCAATCACCAATTGGCCTATTCCGAAAAATAAAACCGATCTTCGAGGTTTCTTAGGACTCTGCTCGTATTATAGGAGATTTATAAAAAATTTTTCCCTAATCGCTAAGGATCTTCATAAATTAACCGAGGAGAAAATACAATTTATTTGGGATGATAAAGCTCATCAAGCCTTTGAAAACTTAAAGAAAGCTTTAAGTACTGCCCCTGTTCTAACACCTCCAGATCCGAATCTTCCTTTCATTCTGGATACTGACGCTTCCTATTTCCAATTAGGTGCAGTTTTGTCTCAAGTTCATCAAATTAAAACTCCTGATGGTAAAGAACAAAAAGTTGAAAAAGTAGTAGCTTATTATAACAAAATATTAAACAAAGCGGAAAGAAACTATTGTGTAACTAGGAAAGAATTATTAGCTGTTGTAAAATCAATTGAACATTTTCGTCATTATTTGATAGGGGGAAAATTCATCATTAGAACAGATCATGTCGCACTAAAATGGTTATTATCTTTTAAAAACCCTGAAGGTCAAATGGCTCGTTGGTTAGAGGTTCTATTTCAATACGATTTTGAGATTATTCATCGCCCTGGTAAAAATCATCAAAATGCTGATGCATTATCTCGTCGTCCTTGTGATTGTAAAAAATGTCAAAAATTAAATTCAAAAATTTCAGAAGATTGTCTCTATATCCAACAAATAAATTTAGGTATTACAGATCCTATCAATTGGAGCAAACTCCAGAACGAAGATGAATCATTGAAAGTCGTCATTGATTTTAAGAAAAAAAATCTTGTACCAGATTGGCAGTCTATTTCTCATCTTAACTCCACCTTTAAAGTTTATCTACTCTATTGGGATTCTTTAGAGTTGAAAAACGATATACTTTATAAAAAGTGGGAATCCCCAAACCTCTCAAAAATTGTTTGGCAAATTATTGTTCCAAAAAGTAAAATTAACGATGTTCTTCATGAAGCACATAACTCTTCATCTGGTGGACATTTTGGAATCAATAAGACCCTTGACAAAATTCGTCAAAGATTCTATTGGGCAACTTGTAAACAGGACGTTGAGTTATGGTGTAAAAATTGTAAAATCTGTTTCTCGAAAAAAGGTCCTCATCGTAAAACTAAAGCAGAATATCAGATTTATAATGTAGGGTCACCATTTGAAAGAATTGCAATTGACATTCTCGGTCCAATTACCAAATCTTCTTCGGGAAATCGTTTTATTTTAGTCGTCACAGATTATTTCACTAGATGGCCAGAAGCGATTCCTCTTCCAAATCACCAAACATCCACAATTGTTGAAGCATTAGTTTGTCATATTATTTGTCGTCATGGTCTTCCTTTAGAAATTCATTCAGATCAAGGTAGAGAATTTGAATCTTTAATTTTTAAAGAATTAATGGAATACTTGGGAATAAAGAAAACTCGAACAACTCCTTTGCACCCTCAATCAAACGGTTTGGTAGAAAGATTGAATAGGACAATTCTTCAATACCTCTCAAAATTTATCTCGAAAAATCAAAAAGATTGGGATAAATGGTTACCACTTTTCCTCTTAGCTTATCGCTCTTCTAAACATGAAACTACAGAATTTTCTCCTGCAATGCTCATGATGGGACGTGAACTCAGAATTCCTTTAGATCTTCTTCGAGGTTCTCCAATAAACCTGGAGAATTCAGAGGAATCTGAGTCACTGTCTGATTTCGTGAGTCAATTGAAAGAGAAAATGAATTCTATTCACAATATTACAAGAAATAAATTTGAAATTAAATCAAACAAAGCGAAATCAAACTTTGATTTAAAAATGAATATGTTAACTTTTAAGGAAAAAGAATTAGTTTGGCTCTATTTCCCCCATAGAGTCAAGGGAAAATCTTCAAAACTTCAATGCGATTGGGAAGGTCCTTATGAAATTGAAAATAGGCTAAATAACGTAGTTTATAGAATCAGAAAAATCCCCAAAGGAAAATATAAAATTGTGCATGTAAACCGTCTTGCACCGTACTGTGATCAATAAGAAAAATAAAGAGAAGTCCGGCTGGGACCCTAAACGATCTCAGTATAGACGTTGTAAAGGGTTCCCGGGATTCTGTAGTCAATTAGTAAGTCTAGGATATCTTACAAACTGATAGAATTGAAGATGTCTGAACGACTACTAAAGACTGGTATAGTCCTTAGGAGAAGTCTGACAGTGGACCCTGAATAACCACACTATAGACGTTGTTGAAGAGTTCCCGAGATTCTGAAAGAAGTCTGGCTGAGGGCTCCGAACGATCTCGGTGGTAACGTTGTTCGAGGGATTCCCGGGATTCTATAAGGACTGGAATGTTCTAAGTTCGGTTATTAGCTGAGGGAAGTCCGTCTGAGGACCCTGAACGATTAGTCGTTGTAAGGGGTTCCCGGGATTCTTGGGCCTTTGATGAGAGACTGGATATTTCTTTTGGTTTAAGTGAGCTCAGCTCAAATCAAAAGTTTGAATTCTTAGGGCTTATCATTGGTCAACAGTATCCTGACTGGAGCTTTGGGATCCATCCGGAGTTGGCATAGTCAACATTTCTCTTAAGTAGTGCACGACTTCTGGGAGATAGGTGGATACCCTGGAGAGTTTCCGAGGAACTTTTAGGAGGAAAAATTGAAATTCGTTGCAACGTGTATTATTCAGTAATCATTGATATGTTAGCTATAGATAACATATCGGCATATGAGCTGAATGGACCGAGCGGTAGAACATTGAGCATTAAGATCGAAAAAGTAGCAAATTGATCACACTAAAAGTTTATAATGAACAACTGATAAATGATAGAATGTAATGATGAAATATGTTTGAATATGAAATTTAATAAAATGTTGGAGATACTCGTTTTGTTTTTTTCTATTATGTGCAGATAATATTTCCAATTTCATTGGGGAAGGAGAGAAGGAGTCCATTCCTAGTCCTTCAAGGAGGAGAGGAAGGAGTTCCTGTTTCCATCCCGTACCTGATCCCATTCCCATTGAAGGTCCATTCAATCAAGAGGAGGGTTACATTTTTAATTTATTTATTTTGATTCGTTAAATAGAAAATAGAGTCACGAACACTGATTAACTTCTTAGCAGAATATTTTATTTTGTTATTATTATTAATTCTTAGCTCAATTAAACTATAGACTATTTTTTTATTTTTTTTATTATCTTTGCGTTAGCCTACAGGGTTGTTTTTGGGCTATGGTGTTTTTTTCCCTGTAGGGTGATAGATAGGGTGTGTTGGGACCATAGCGGAATCGAACGAAGATTGTAAATAGTTTTAATTTCAATTAAGTTCGATTCTTCCAACACAAATTTTATCGGGACGATAATTTTATTGAGAAGGGGATAGTGTAACGAATGTGAAACTGATCTTTTAAATATTTG
This sequence comes from Microplitis mediator, assembly GCF_029852145.1. NCBI lineage: Eukaryota > Metazoa > Arthropoda > Insecta > Hymenoptera > Braconidae > Microplitis > Microplitis mediator. Next base: position 13,883,375 of record NC_079971.1, read on the forward strand.
AATAGCTAGAAAACAAATGCCTTCTTCTCTTGTTTTATAGATGCGCGATTAAAGTCAGTCGTATATTGACAGTTTAACAGCAAACATTGTATCTCAATAAACTATATATTGCTCTTGCTTTCTTTTACTGCTGTTAATTGTGGTGTTATTATTTCTAATATAAGTGTGTTATCATTGTAGTGTATAAGTGATATTAATTTAAGATACCAACCACTACAATATATATATATATATATGTATATGTATATGTATATATATATATATATGTATATATATATATTGTAGTGGTTGGTATCTTAAATTAATATCACTTATACACTACAATGATAACACACTTATATTAGAAATAATAACACCACAATTAACAGCAGTAAAAGAAAGCAAGAGCAATATATAGTTTATTGAGATACAATGTTTGCTGTTAAACTGTCAATATAAAACTGACTGACTTTAATCGCGCATCTATAAAACAAGAGAAGAAGGCATTTGTTTTCTAGCTATTCAAATATTTAAAAGATCAGTTTCACATTCGTTACACTACCCCCTTCTCAATAAAATTATCGTCCCGATAAAATTTGTGTTGGAAGAATCGAACTTAATTGAAATTAAAACTATTTACAATCTTCGTTCGATTCCGCTATGGTCCCAACACACCCTATCTATCACCCTACAGGAAAAAAAACACCATAGCCCAAAAACAACCCTGTAGGCTAACGCAAATATAATAAAAAAATAAAAAAAAATAGTCTATAGTTTAATTGAGCTAAGAATTTATAATAAAAAAATAAAATATTCTGCTAAATAGTTAATCGATACGCGTGACTCTATTTTCCTATTCAGCGAATCAAATAAATAAAATTAAAAACATGTAACCCTCCTCTTGATTGAATGGACCTTCAATGGGAATGGGAACAGGTACGGGATGGGAACAGAAACTCCTTCCTCTCCTCCTTGAAGGACTAGGAATGGACTCCTTCTCTCCTTCCCCAATAAAATTGGAAATATTATCTGCACATAATAAAGAACAAAACAAGTATCTCCAACATTTTATTAAATTTTATAGCTAAACATATTTCATCGTTACATCCTATTATTTATCAGTTGTTAATTATCAACTTTTATTATCGTGATCGATTCAATAATTTTGATCTTAAATGCTCAATGTTCTGCCGTTCGATTCATCCAGACCATTCTCCGATATGTCATCTATAGCTGACATATCAATGATACTGAATAACACACGTTGCAACAAATTTCATTTTTCTCCCTAAAAGCTCCTCGGAAACTCTCCAGGGCATCCATCTATCTCTCAGAAGTCGTGGCCATCAACAAAAGAGAAATGTCGACTGTGTCAACTCCGGATGGATCCCAAAGCTCCAGTCAGGTTGCTCTTAGCCATTGATAAGTCCTCAGAATCAAACTTTTGACCCTCGTTGAGCTCACTTAGATCAAAAGAAATATCCAGTCTCCGATCAATGACTGAGGAATCTCGGGAACCCCGCAACGATTAATCGTTCAAGGCCCACGGCCAGACTTCCCTTCAGCTAATATACTCAAACCCAGAACATTTCCAGTCCTTATAGAATCCCGGGAATCCCTTGAACAACGTTACCACCGAGATCGTTCAGAGCCCTCAGCCAGACTTCGTTCAGAATCTCGGGAACTCTTCAGCAACGTCTACAGTGTGGCTATTCAGGGTCCACTGCCAGACTTCTCCTAAGGATTATTCCAGTCTTTAGCAGTCGTTCAGACATCTTCAATTCTATCAGTTTGCAAGACATCCTAGACTTACTAACTGACTACAGAATCCCGGGAACCCTTTACAACGTCTACACTGAGATCGTTCAGGGCCCCAGCCGGACTTCTCTTTTATTTTTCTTATTGATCACAGTACGGTGCAAGACGGTTTACATGCACGATTTTATATTTCCCGTTAGGAATTTTTCTGATTCTATAAACTACGTTATTTAGCCTATTTTCAATTTCATAAGGACCCTCCCAATCGCATTGAAGTAAATAAATTTTTTAATTATTTCCGTTAGTATCGACTTTTCTTTTTTTTGTAAATCTAACTCATGATAATAATCTCAGCAGTTTCATAAAACTTTTCTATTTATCCGTGTAAAACTTATTCATTGACTTGATAAAATATTTGAGGTATTATATAGCCCAGATAAAAATTTTCGAATGTTACTATCTATACAAAATCGGTTATCTATCGTTCTTCATCATAGAATCATCAAATGTACCCGGTTTATTAATCATGTCAATCGATTACAAAACAAAAGAGCGGTTAGATGTCACGATATTTTTAGCTAATTTGTACTTCTTTTTTTTTTTTAATTTTATCTAGCTATAATTATAATTAAATAATGATACATCACCAAATTTATCCTTTCCCAATTGTATTTTGTCCACAAGTTCAATTTGAACTCCTCAATCAATTCTATGAAAATTTTTACCGTCTTTACTTTTTCCTGTTTTAAAAAAAAAAATAAGATTATCCGTGGTTTGGTGTTTCGATCACTTTTATTTTATATTTTTATCACACGCGTAATTACTCAGACTCGCACTAACACAAATTGATAGAAATATTTTCACAACACTAATTCATTAATCACGAACTTTTTTTTTTTTTATGTAGTACATCACACAAATAAATTCAAATATGCACTTTGACACCGATTAAGAAAAATATTTTCACAAAACTTAATTATTTAATCACTGAATTCGTTTAAATTATTACACGCACTTGAAATCTATATTATAAAATATATTCACAAATTTTAATTAATTCATCACCGTATTTATTTATATTACTACGCGAACTTTAACACTATAACACATATCCACAGAACTTTTTTTTTTTTTTTTTTTTTTTATCACCGAATTTACTTATTTTACTACACGCACTTTAATATAATAACATATATTCACAAAACTTATTCAATTCATCACTAAATTTATTTAAATTCACACGCACACTTTATCACAAATTTAAAAAAAATATGTTTTTACTAAACTCGTTTAATTGATCACTGAATTTACGTCTTTTTATTTTTTTTTAATATCAAAAACACGATCGTTTCAAACTTTTGCCTTTCCCGTCGCGTCGCAATATTTTGACAGCTATTTTTATTTTATATTTGTAAATACACACGAAGGTTACGCGCACTTCTGACACCAAATTGTAGTGGTTGGTATCTTAAATTAATATCACTTATACACTACAATGATAACACACTTATATGAGAAATAATAACACCACAATTAACAGCAGTAAAAGAAAGCAAGAGCAATATATAGTTTATTGAGATACAATGTTTGCTGTTAAACTGTCAATATAAGACTGACTGACTTTAATCGCGCATCTATAAAACAAGAGAAGAAGGCATTTGTTTTCTAGCTATTCAAATATTTAAAAGATCAGTTTCACATTCGTTACAATATATATATATATATATATATATATATATATATATATATATATATATATATATATATATATTAGGGTGTCCCAAAATAAAAAAATATTTTTTTTTTAACGTCTTATGGGCTCAAAAGTTACTTCATATTATAAAAAGAATCCTCATAAAATTTCAGCCAGATGTCTTTAAATTTGAGCTATCACAAAGGGGGTCCCCTTTTCCATTTAAAACACACGCGAAAATTTTTCATTTTAGTTTTTCGTTATAAAGACTATGAAAAAATTTTTTTTTTCAGTTTTGCTTGGTATGATTTTGTAAGAAATTAAATTCTCTACAAAGAAGTGCTGATGCATTATGTATGTCAAACGAACTGGGAAAAAGTTAAGGAGCTTCGAAAATCGACAAAAATTTAGTTTAATCAATGTTCAATTTTTTTTTATTATTTTTCATTTTTATTGCATCCAAAATTTTTTTTTTCAAATTTTAACGACCACGCTCTTGTAGGAAATTCAATTTCCTTCAAAAAGTATCTGATATCATATATACGTCAACGAAAAGTGAAGTTTAAAACATATTAATTTTTTGAACTAAAATGTCAACGGAAAGTGAACTTCATTTTTCGTTGATATTTAAAGCCCTGTAACTTTTTTCTCATTCATTTGACGTATATATGATATCAAATACTTTTTGAAGGAAATCAAATTTCCTACAAGATCGTGGTCGTTAAAATTTGAAAAAAAAATTTTTTTGATGCAATAAAAATGAAAAATAATAAAAAAAAATTGAACATTGATTAAACTAAATTTTTGTTGATTTTCGAAGCTCCATAACGTTTTCCCAGTTCGTTTGACAGACATAATGCATCAGCACTTTTTTGTAGAGAATTTAATTTCCTACAAAATCATACTAGGCAAAACTGAAAAAAAAATTTTTTCCATAGTCTTTATAACGAAAAACTAAAATGAAAAATTTTCGAGTGTGTTTTAAATGGAAAAGGGGACCCCCCTTTGTGATAGCTCAATTTTAAAGATATCTGGCTGAATTTTTGTGACGATTTTTTTTATAATATGGAGTATCTTTTGAGCCCATAAGACGTTAAAAAAAAAATCATTTTTTTTATTTTGGGACACCCTAGTATATATACAACAAACTGCTGTAAGCACGCAATTTCTAATTTTTAAATTAAAATTGAAACAAAATATAATCATTTTATTATACACAATCCATTTTATATGTGTATATGTATCATTCAGGGGAAAATGAAATACAAAATTAACCAAATTATTCACGGGTGTGTGATACACACACGTGAATTTAGCGTCGCGAATACTAACAATTCCCGGAGAGGTTATCAGCGACAATGCATGGAAAGAGAATACAAGAGTACTTACTCGATATTGTTTCCCAAGTAAATCCAAAGCAAAGACTCGAACTCAATCACCCGGTGATTTAATTATATTTAGATAAATTAACCACTGTTAATTGCCGGCAAAAGAATAAACGTAATAGCAACGCAATTTTTGACTCGATAACAACAGCGTCCTTTCGTCAATACTATCCGTACCTTTCTAATTGCTTTTTGGGCCGGCCACTTGTTGGCCACCCACGTGGCGCAACAATCGCCCTTAAATATTATTATTGTTATCTAGCCCTGGGCCTATTTTGAATCCAATAAATAAATTATAAAACATTTTTCCCCAACCTGAATGATACATATTAAATCAAATACATTTATCTAGTATTTATTTATACCAAAATCATACGTTTAAAATATATATTTAATTAAATAATAATTATTTAAACCATGTGTTCTACATCGATATTGCAGGGGAAAATATTGATTTTTCCTCTCCTTTGCGGTCACTATTTCTTATCTCCTTAATATCTGGATATCAAATTTAATCCAAACAAAATAAAAACAATGATTGGGGCATAATGTGACCACACATTATGTCCCCCTGATAACACAAAATAATAAATGTTCCCTTATAAACAATAAATATTGACGATTATTATTTTTAAATTATAAATTAAAATATTATCATACACGTGCTCTCATTCACGCCACGGGCATGCGCCACTCCACGAGCAAACGCTATCTCCGCACCGGCGTGGTCTCGAAATGCCCGCGTAACCATTTAAATTTGAACTTAAATACTATTTTTAATTCTTATTACTAATTAATTATAAATTAATTTGAATGGTTACGTGACAAAAGTACATCTCACTTATGTTCCTTTTCTTCCAATTTTGTTCCTTGTCTACTATTGCTACCTCATTAAACTTAAAATTATGTCCGGTGTTAAAGTGGTGTGTCGACAACGCTGTTTTGTTTTCATTCAACATGCTATAGTCTTTACAGTCTACCCGGTGTTGATATATTCTTTTCTTTAGCAATTGTTTCGTTTGTCCTATGTGGAAGAGACCACACTCACACGGTATTTTGTAGATGACAATAGATTGTTCTAATAATGGTGTTTTATCTTCAAGTTTTGTGAACTAAGTTTCTAGTTTATTCAAATTGTAGTATACCAATCTTAGGTTAGTGTTATGAAATACTCTACTTATTTTATAAACAGATTATTAATGAAAGGAAATTTTATAGACTTTTTGGTCATGCAGTTATTATCCTTATTAATCTTGTTGAGTTTATTTTTATCTTCTCTAAACTCGTTAAAACACTCGTGGTTAAACTTCACTGGATAGTTATTCGATATCCAAATGGTTTCTACTTTCTTGAAATTGTCCTCATAATAATCTCGATGACTCAGTTTTGTTATTCTGGTTAGTAAGCCTCTTACAACACTGATTTTTTGTTGTAACGGATGATTTGACTGGTAGTTTAGAAGCCTTCTTGAGTGGGATGGTTTCATGTACCAATTAGTCTTAAGTTCTCCTTTAGGTGACCGAGTGACCAAAGTATCTAGGAAAGCAATAGAGTTGTCTATTTCTTCTTCAATAGTGGACTGAATTTTACTGTTAACTCTATTAAATCTACTCACTAGGTCTTCGATTTTGTCTTCTGGAACCGCTACAAAGGTGTCATCTACATATACTTTAAGTATTGGGATGTTATATAGAACGGTATCCATTACTTTGGATACTACATAATCCATCACTATACTTGCAAAGACCGGACTGGCTGGGTTGCCCATAGCACTGCTATCTAAATTAAGATAAAAGTCATTGTCATAACTAAAGTAGCTAGTCTCAAAGCATAGACGAATTAGTTCAACTAACAATTCGAGTGTTATGTTGATTTCCTTTGACCAGACGTTCCAGTTATCTCCAATAATTTTCACCACCAGTTCTTTAGGAATATTAGTATACAGAAAAGTGACGTCGAGTAATATTAGTTTATAATTTGGACCTAATTTAATTCCTTTAATTGACTCAACAAAACAACATGAATTCTTGATGTTGTATGTAAACTTAGTTGTTACTGGACTTAAAACGCGATGTAAACATCTTGCCAATTTATAACGTGGAGAATAGGGTGGGCCAAAACAATCGACTTGTTACGTCCAGATTATTGGACTTAATTTAATATTTATTTTAATCCAAGCCAATGGCTTATAGACTGGGAATCTGTGAGGATGTTTGTCTGGGTTGATGATTGATAAAACTTAAATTACAATTAATTATCTGTATATTGAGACCAAAAAAAATAGTTTTACAATTACAAGAGTTTACAAATAAAAAGTCTAATGCTATGAATACAATAACTTAAAATTATTCTATAAAAGTACTCGGTGGCTACTTGCCGACACTAGATATTATGAATTTGGGTCTATCTGTGTATTAGGTGGCTAGCAGCCGACACTAGATATTATGAATTTGAATTTATCTATTAAGTCGTCACTATAAGATTAATTTCAACAACCGACTAATTCGAATATAAAATAATTTGACTTATATAAAAAGTAACTTATTTAAGAATTACAGTACCTAAGATCGCAGCAATTAGATTGGTTTATTAGTAGGTTACACTGAATTTAATGTGCGATTCACGATATATAAATTTATTTTGTCGTTGGATTTAATTTCTTGAATAGTTATTAACTGAATAGAGATTACAAAAATACTCGTGAAATGTTGATGAATTTAAATGTGGAAATACTTGTATAATAATTGAATAAATTGTCAGTGTGAGGACTCTTGAAAATAAAAAGGAAACTAGTGCTGAGCTAGTACGGAAATAAAGTGTGAGAACACTTGAGTTTTCCTTTCCTTACTCAACCGGAACTAAACTGGACTGAGCCGAACTGCGTCGAGCAGTTAGCTCTCTTAGCTCCTACTGTGTCCGACAGTTAACTCCAACTAAACCCTAACTGTAACCCTAACACTTTTTATAATGTCTTATCGGGTCTATTCCATGTATTGTTTTGGGGGAAAACTGTGTCTAATCGGACCACAGTTCCTATGGGACCTTTCCCTTTCTCTATGATTTTCACCTTAGGAGAGCGGTAAGGGCATGCCCCTATGTGGACCTACATGCGTGCGCACCCACACCTACACCCACATGTACAATATTTTACATATAATAATATTTAAAATTTTAATATTTATATTTATCGTTTAAATTTATTTATTATTATTGTTTAAATTTATCTATAATAATATCATGATTTGTTAACTTTAAAGTAGTAATTTTAGCTAACATTATATTTTTTTTATTGGCGTTGAGCCTATATTATTTATTTATTGTTATAAGTTTTATTTACTCAAAAATTACTACTTTTGTTAGTCGATTTTAATGATGTTGGAATTAAATCCTAATTTGAATTTAAAATAGGTGGCTAGCAGCTGACTCTAATTTACAATATTCAAAAATTATATTTTCTATTTTAAATTTAAAATTACTCATAATTATTATTTTTTTTTTTTTTGTAAGAATTATTTATTAAATTATTAATTATTCTTTTACTTGAAGTCGATAAACTGTTCATTGGAATATTTGTTTATTTGTTTTTTTTTTTTTTTAAGTATTACGTTTAGAAATTATTTCTTTGATTATTAATTATTCTTTTAATTGACGTTGAGAATTTGTTTATTTGAATATTCTTTTATTTTAAGAAGTATTACGTTTTAGAAATCATTTATTGGATTGTTATTTATTCTTTTAATTGAAATTAAGAAATTTGTTATTTGAATATTTTTTATTTGTTTTAAAAAATAGAAATTGTTTATTGAATTTTATTTTCTTAATGACTATTTCGTCATTAAAATCTAATTTGTCTATTTGTTTTGTGATACCAAGATGTCTCGACAAAAGTGCACTCAAAGAGAAAGTAAGGGATTAAGATTGTATTTATTTATAACTAAAAAATTATATTCCACGTACACTTTTGTTGATAAATATTTTTGGTTTTTCTTCGAAAAGTGTTTCCAGATGGCCTTTGGGCCTTTACAATTACTCTCGGGGTCATTAAAGGTACATTTAGGTGTTTGTTTTAGCGTTTCACGAACGTCAAAACGAACAAGCCTAAATCTTGAAAAATTACATTATGTCTTATCGCTTTGTTTTAAAAAAAAAAGAAAATCTGGTCGCCGCATAAATTTAATTAAAATGTTGGAAAATCCAAAAGTACACACCTCAATCACTCATTTTATTTTTAATCATTACTTTTATTATATAATATAAATGTATTTTTTTTTTATTATGAACTTTTATTCGACTTACAAATTATCAATTTGATTTTTTATTTCTTATTTTCAGTTTAATATTTTTTTTAAATATTCCGCCTTTTGTCTTAGATATCACTTTTTTTTCAAACATATTAATACGCTAGTGCTGCCACTAGTAGTTGATGGAGAGAAACAATGAAAAAAATAATAACAACAGTAAAAAAATAGCAGCTAAATTTTTCACGAATAATCACTTTTATGTCGTTAATTAATTACAATTAAACTAAAAGGATTCATATAGTAATTTTCATAAGGGTTCTTGTGATAAAAAATACAAAGACAATAAAATAAAAGTTAGGCCGATTAATGGTGTCTATCGGGAGTTATCGTGCTTACGAAGATTCATACGTAACAATTGACAGCACTAGTTTCTTGGATTAAAATAATTAATTTAAAATTAATGAATTAACAAATCGACTCAACATTGAGTTTAAATTATTCCTTAATAAATTATCTGCATGCGAGTACACAATTTAATAATTTTTTGTGCTATGAAAAGGGTGTAGAAATGTTTTTATATGAGAAAAATTGTCAACGAGGAAGAACCGCCAGTAAAGCACCCCTAGCGCTTTCGCGCTTGAGGTGTGCAATATAAAAAAAAATATATCAATAAAATATAACGTTCAGCATTTAGCTGGATGTAACAGACTATTTGTTTTTTAATTTTATACTCTGAAAAATAGGTTGGTAGACACCTCGAAAAAATTCTCTCCAAGTATGAACTTTTAATTTTAATAGGAAAGTCCTCCACCCCTTAGTTTTTTATTTTTTCCTTATTATTAGAAAGAAAAATTTATATCTCGGTATTTACTCTTTGGAAAAAATATTTCGTGTCATACATTTATTGGAAATTGAATTCTCTACAAAAAAGGCCTTCTGCAATTTTTTTGTAAACCTCACCGTTCAAAAGTTATTAAAGGTTAAGTTTTATTATTTTCAGGCAGTTTTCTTTTTTCTTATGAATTCTATAACTCGTCAAAAAAAAATTATTATGATACGTACACCTCATGGCTTTATAGAAAATTCACTGCTCTACAAAAATGATCTCTTATGATTAGTCGATTAAATTAACCGTTTAAAAGATATTTATCGACAAACTTCAATGCACACTAATTTGAACAGTTTTTGATTAATAATTCGAACAATTACTATTTAATTTATCAGTTTCTGGGAAATTCGTACAAACTTGAGTTTCTGTCGTGAAAGCAACTACTATAGAAGTTCCATGTTCGAAAATTTATTTGTAATTTATTATTCTTATAATATTTTCATAAATTTTATCTTTATTAATTAGCAATCCCGATCGTGTTGTTAATTATTTTATAATTAAGTCTTATAATCACCATGCAAATAATAAATTATTTCATCAGGTATGCAAGTTAATGACATTTAGAAATACTGAAAATGCAGTATGTAACGGGTAGATACAAGAGATAAGTTGAGAATAGGAAACATAGGCGGCGTTAGTTTCACAAGACAAACAAAAGAAGCGATGGAATTCAAAAACAAAAATCCCCTCGAACAAAAAAATTTAAGTATATTTTGTGGAAAAAAGTTTCAAAATATACTCTGAACAAATGCCATAAAATTATTAACAACACGATCGGGATTTCTAATTAATTAAGATAAAATTTATAAAAATATTATACGAATAATTAATTACAAATAAATTTTCAAACAGAGAACTTCTATAGTAGTTACTTTCACGACAGAAACTCAAGTTTGTACGAATTTCCCAGAAACTGATAAATTAAATTGAAATTGTTCGAATTATTAATCAAAAACTGTTCAAATTAGTGTGCATTGAAGTTTGTCGATAAATATCTTTTAAACGGTTAATTTAATCGACTAATCATCGAAATTCGGTTTCAGACATGAAACCCTTTTCACGTTTTCAGGGAGTTAAGTAAAAAATTGTCGATACATGATTTCTCATGTGTACTAGTGAGTATCATTGAACAAGCTTGTTCCAAGTTCTTTAATTTATTCTTGTTCAAAGTTTTTACCCTTTTAAATTCCAATTCATATTTTCTATAATTCAATTTCTCACATTCCTTAAATACATCCGTTGGTATCTGTATTCGTAGCAACTCAACTATTCTGTCTCTTTTTGACATTTGTTCATTAATTGTCCACACTGTTAATTTAATTTCAAGATTCCGAATTTTTCTTAAAAAACTTCTTTTTTGAATGAGTTAGATTCAAACTAGAGTGACTGAATATTTCTACAATTATTGTTTATGTGTTTAGGATAGATCCCTTTATAACGGCATTGTAGAAGAAATATTCTTCTATTTTTGTAATTAGCTATTTTCCTTAAAGCATTGAGCCAATCCTTAATGATTTTAGGTATCTGATGTCCATAATTATTACTAATGTAATTCAGGAAACCCCTCGGTTGAAAGTAATCATTATTCGGTATCGTGTCCATATTGATAAGAACTTGAGTAGTTTGAATCGTAGGTATGTGGACTAAAGAATCTTTCGATGTTAGGTTATACTAATGTACAACATTTTGTCAATTTATTTAGAATTTCTTAAGTACTGTAACAATATGATACATCAATACTTATAATTAATCTTGATTAATGTGAAACTTTAAAAATCCTCAAGATTCGTTTTTTAGTACTCAACAACTGTCAGTAAAAAATTATTAATTACAAGCCTGATTACAATATATAATCTGAACACAACGTTTGAATTTCATAAGAGAGAGAAAAAGTGAGAAAAGAATAGATTTTATTTATTGTTCCTTATATGGGGAGACTTATATGGTTCTATACATCGAAAAATATGTAAAGTTAAATACACGGTGCATGTATCGTACCATATATTGATGAATTACATATGTATTCTTATCTGTTACCACATATAAATAAGATTTATTATTTAATATTTTAAAACTTATGTGTTTTCAAATATATAAATAATATATTGAAGTTATACGGAAATGCATAAAGTCATTTAAAAGAAAACACACATAGAAATATCATAAAATCAGCCAAAATCTATATATAGTTCTATATAAGATTTCATGTATTGTTCCAAATATATTATACCTGTAATAGGGTGGGTTGAAAAAAAACTTTTTTTTCGTTTTTTTTAGCATGGGGGTAGAATTTGTACCTTATAAAAAAAAAAATTTTATTTCAAGAAAAAAAAAAAATTTTTTACTCAACATTTTGAGGTGGCCCGCTCGTTTTTAAAATAAATAATTGATTAAACGGGGCAGTTCCAACGAAAAAAAGTTTTTTTTGTCCAAAATCGTGGAAAACATCTAATAATTGTCGGATGTGATTGTTTTTTTTACTTCACTTTCATTTTAATTCAAAGAAAATGCTTTCCATTTTGTGATTATTTACTTAAATTACAAAAATAATAGGAAAAAAATTTGTTCAACTTCTGACTTTCTATTAGCTTTCAAGGGGACACCCTACAGATTCTAGAACACTATGTAATTTTTTTCGTTGGGACTACCCCGTTTGATCAATTATTTATTTTAAAAACGAGTGGGCCACCTCAAAATGTTGAGTAAAAAAAATTTTTTTATTCTTAAAAATTTTTTTTTTTTTAGAAGGTACAAATTCTACCCCCATGTTAAGAAAAACAAAAAAAAAAGTTTTTTTTCAACCCACCCTAACCTGTAACATATATTTTTTAATACCTTTCTTTACAATATATAATATTTTTATGCGGGAGAATATACGTTACAAGGTCCAACTATCAATGCTTAAATAGGTAGTCAAAACAAGCTTATTTAAACATCAGAATAATTGACAGCTTTAATTCATAAGGTAATGAAGTCCAGAGCGATTGTGATTCGTGACTCAGGTTAATGCCAATAGCTGACCATGCCATTAAACTGGAATTATAATGTTTCGACAACTGGCCTCAAACTGTGAAACTTGAAATGTTGAGTAAGTTGTAATGTTGTGTTGAGTATTAATGTAATGAGTAATTGCTAATTATGCATTTCGCATAGTTTTAAGTACTAAGCACGGTATAGCAGAATTCAGGCGCGGGTAGACGACTTTATCCTAGCCTGCATTAATTCTGTTTTATTCTTTGTTACTGAATATAATATTCTGATAGGCATCTACATGTTGCTTTTTAGCTTGCCTTCCATAAAAAAATTTGATTGTTTGGAAAGTTCGGGTGTTTTTAAAATATGCATGTACAATTTTCTTCAGGATGGTAACTATAAAAATAAATTTAGAATAAAGAGTGCTATTTTCTTACCTTCTAGCGTTTTATTGATGACTATCTTTTCGTTGTCATCGCGTTTCCATCGGATAGTAGGAGTAGGGCTACCAGAAGCTTTACAAGTAAGGGTTACGTTTGCATTCTCTCGTACAATTGCATCTGAAGAACTTTGCGAATCATCAATATTAGGAGGAACTGGAAAATACGAAATTTACAGCAAATTTTAAGATATTTATACCTAAATATAATTTTAGATTGTATGAATTTGAGTAAAAGTGAACACGTGAAAACACGTCATTTGGCAGGCAAAACAAAATAATTTTTCATTATATATTTACTAATGATCAAACTTTTAAACAAAATATGATTGGCAAACGGAGTTTTTCGATGTTTTTTGAGAAATTCAAAACCATGCAATTATATCCAGAAATAGTCTAAATAGTGAGTTTTTTTTTTTTTTTGGTTCTTTATTTTCTCTTGTAACGGGGTAAAAATTTAAATTTACAACTTTAAATCAACATGATTTCTCGCGGTTGATTAATTACCCATAGTACTCCATATGCGTTACTATTTTATCGACTTATCGCCGGGCGCGCTAATTCAAGGGGCTCGTCCCCAAGACCCAATAAGGAAATAAGTTGGAGTGTTGGATTTTCCGATAAGGGCCGAATGATCGCGAACTTAGATTTGATAAGTGAGTGCACGAAGGGAAGACAGACACAGTCGGACGGACCGGCAGAACAGTTGGACGGGTGACCGCACGGGAACTATTGAGAAGGATTACGAGGTGGACAGTAATGAGCGACGGAAAAACGGAAATCGGCGGGAAGGTTGTAAGAAGTAAAGGACGCCACGATCAATTGGATAAAGGAAAATTATACAGAGGTAAATAAATCGTCGGCAAGTGGCCACAAATTATTAATTAACTAATTGAAAATTAATAATCGAATTAATTCGTGAGCAGTCGCCATTTCCGAATTGATCATATTAAATTATAAATTGTCGGCAAGAAGAACAGAATTCAAAATAAATTTACATGCGGTCCGTCTGATAAATTCTCGGCAAGAAGGCCAGAATTTCTTAAATATTAATTATGAATTAAAAAGTTTAATTTCTCGGCAGGAGGGCCAGAAATTATAAATAATAAATCTAGTCATTAAGAAAGTGTAAATAGTAAATTAATCAATTTTAATTAAAGAAAAATATAAAAATACAAAATTTTAAATATTGAAAATTAAAGGAAAATTAAAAGTGCAGTGAAATTAGTGATAAAAGAATAAGGATATAAGTAATTAAATTTATCAGTAATGGAAATCAGTTCTTGTTGTATAAATTTGTTATTAACGTGAAGACTAGTTGTAATTGAATTAAAGAGAGATAGCGTCAGTCGTTGGCGTCAGTTTTTCAGTATCAGTAACTTCTTCACTCAAAACTCGATACTCGAAAAACTGAAAGTATATAAAATTGTCGCGTTGATAAAATTGTCGTGGTTAAAATAAAAGAAATAAAATTGGAAAATCAGTAAATTTATAAATTGAAATTTCGTATGTAAATTTAGTCCAGTGGACGAATTAAATAAATGTGAGACTAATTAAAAGTGTGCGTGAAGTCGTCGGTAAAATAATAAATTGTAAACGCGTGTGTGTGAGAGTGAATAAAGTTCTGGGGACTCGAGTGGTAAAACGTGTGTGTGTGTGAGAGAAAAAGTAAGTTTCCTGTGGAAACGTTTAAAAATAATAGATCCAGGGGATCTGGCAAGTTGCCAATTTGTTTTAATTAAATTTGATCCAGGGAATCAGGCCGGTGGCCATTTCGTATAAAAGTCCAGGGGACTCATTCGTCGTAATTAATAAAAGATCCAGGGGATCAGGCCGGTGGCCATTTCGTGTAAAAGTCCAGGGGACTCGTTCGTATAATTAATAAAAGTCCGGTGGACAAAATTTTAGTTTATTAGTTGTTAAGAATAAAAGTCCGGTGGACAAACGTGTGAAAAATAGTTATAAGTAAAATAAAAGCCCGGTGGGCATAATTGTGATTTGTTAAATAAAAGTGAAAATTATATTGATATAAAATTGTGTGTAGGAATTAATTTAATCCCTCAATCTCCTCACTCTTATATATTTTCAACGACCCTGATTTATAAAATTAACATCTCCGGTTCTGGACGGCCGAGTCTTATCTTCCAGTGGCGCTCTTATTAAGATCAATTAATAAATGGGCCATCATTGGCAAGGTTGAGATATACCCTGTTATACTCTTTCAGATTACAAACTGGACCTCCGGCCCATAATTACATATATAATAACATAAAATCAACCGCAAAGAAAACAAAATACAAAATACATAACATTTCAACACTTAACACTACCGCTTAACATTTTCTTTCTTAAAGCTACATCATTCCATCTCATTCCTTACAGTTCCTTACAATTCCGTTTCACACATCCTTCCACTCCCAGGATCAAAAGAGAAAAAGAAATTTTTTCAAAAGAAAAAACTCTTTTGCATTCAGCATTCCTCTTTTCCCTCTCACTCACTTCCTGACCTCCGCTTCCGCCGCTCCTTTTCTATCTGTCCTCCCCCCTATTCTCTCTCAATTTCTCTAACTCTATTAATCAATTTTCCCCTTGACCTTCCTCTCCCAATACCTCCTTCCTCATCTCCTGCCATCCTTTTTTCACCCCAAAACCTGAACAGACCTCCCATACATGTTTCCATGTTTCCTCCTCTAAACCGCAAACCCTACATCTCATTTTCTCCTCCTTCTCCCAGTACATCCCCCCATTCATCCCATCCTCTAGCCTATACATCGCTATTCTTTTCCACCTCTCCTCCTTCTAGCCCTTTTTCAGATATCCCAGCACCCCTACCCCTTTTATATACTTATAGTTTCTATTTCCCTTTGCTTCCATTATCTTCTCCCACCTTTCCTCCCACTCCCTTTTCCTATCCTCCACCATTATCACCCTCCCCCCCATTTCCCCCCTCTCTCACTTCCTCTCTACCTCCACCATGTCCCACCCTCTTGTCTCATAATATTCTCTCTTTCCCCTACCCAACTCTCTATTCCTTTTCCCGTTCTAATTCTTTTTCTCATTTCTAACCTGCATCTCTTCGCCAGCACTCCACCCTTTCCTTCTTCTATTCTTTTCTCATACCCCCACTCCCTCATCCCCACTCTTACCGCTAACCCATCTCTACTTAATTGCTCTCTGACCATATATCCCGGCACTCTCTTTGACACCCCTAACACCCACCTTAGAAACCTTTCCTGTAACCTCTCCACCTCTTCTCTTCTCTTTCATCCCCCCACCTCCACTCCATAAGTCACCACCGACCATACTAATTTGTCGAAAAGCCAAACCCTTCTATCCCAGTCATTTCCAAACTTCCTTTTCCCTGTCCTCCATACCTGCCCTAACACACTCGCTCCTTTTTTCACTCTCTCTTTCACGTGCTCCTCCTGGTCCCCATTCGCTTTTACTACATACCCTAGATACACATACTTTCTCACTTCCTTTATCTCTTCCCCCACCCATCTCCACTTCACTTTTCTATAACTTCCCCCACCCTTCCTACACCTCATAATTCTCGTCTTCCTCGTATTCACTTCCAAACCTTCCTCACTTATGTATCTCTCAAGCGTTCTGATCATTCCTCTCATCTTATCCTCTTCTTTTGCCAACTACACCACATCATCCGCATATGCCAGCACGTACACCTTTCCCTCCTTCCAACTCTACTCCTCCCCATATTCCCTTTTCCAACTCCTCATCCAAGTCCGACAGAAACATCACAAACAATAGTGGGCTCAAAGGGCACCCCTGTCTAACTCCCCTCTCCCCTTCCTCTTTACCCACTCTAACTTTACTCACCGTTTCTCTCAAAACTGTCTCACACCTCCTGACCAACCCTTCCCTAACCCCTCTCTTTCTCATACATTCAAACAGTTTCTTTCTGTCCACCGAGTCAAATTCTGCCTTCAAATCCACGAACAGTAACGACATCTTTCCCTTATGCTTCCCTATTTCCCTGTTCATCAAATAGTTTAGCACACAGATGTTATCCACTGTTCCCATCCCTTTCCTAAACCCAGCCTGACTCGGTGGCAACAGCTCTTCTCTTTGAACTTCCTCTCTCAACCTCTTTTCTAGTACCCCTACATACACCTTATATGCTGTTTGTGTCAGCGTTACCCCCCTGTAATCCTCCACCTTACTTTCCTCCACTTACCTTCTCTCCACCATATTTCCATACCTCATTTGGGATTCCACCCTCCCCCATTGCTATATTTTTCCTCAGTCCTTTTAGTACCTCCCTTATCTCCTGAAGAGCTATGTCCTCCTCCTCATCCTCTACGATCTTCCCCTCCCTTTCCTCCACACCTGTTCTACTCTCCATCCCCCCCTAACAACTCTCTAAAGTAACTATCCCATTCTTTCATTTCAATACTTTCACTAACTCCCATCCTTATCTTCCTTCCCTTGATAACTACCGCCCACACCTGTCCCTCCGTCTTTATTGCTTTAATCTCTTCCTGCCATCTTAACTTTTCCACCCGCTTGTTTTTCTCACATTTTCTCAACCTTTCATATCTTCTTTTCTCTTCCTTGTATTTCCCTACATCCCCTTTCTTATCCCTTACTGCCCTCAGACTCTCCCTTACCCTTATTTTCTCCTCCTTACACTCCTCATCCCACCATCCATTCGTACTCCTTTTGTACCTTGCCTTCTCCGTATCCTCTATACCCTCTCGAACCTTCCCCCTTAGCCTCTCCCATTCCTTCTCTACTCCCTTACCCCCCCTTCCCAACCCCTGAGCTTTTCTCTAAACAACTCTATCCCGCTCTTCGTCCATACCCCTCTACTTACTCTGTCACCCCTTCCACCTCTACCACTATAAATAGTGAGTTAAGTAATAGTATATTAACGAATTTAGCAGAGAGTCCTTTTGACAACTATTGTGATAGGTTGACGAGACGTTAGGCGAGTATTGCCAACACATTACTGTCGCAAGCCTTCTCTACTCAATTCGTTACACTATTTTTTGCATTGAATGGTAAGAAAGAATGTCCTTTATTGTTAAAAAAGGATACTTCAGTAAATTGAATTTTTTAATTTACCTAAAATAATGTTCAATCGTATAAATATAAAATTAATTCCTATATCATTTCTGATACAAAAGATTATAAATTAATAATAGTGACAATTCATTACAATTCAATTGATTTTTATAATAATTAAAAACTATTTTTATTGTTTTCAACATATAAGATAACCAGGTAAAATAATTACAATTTCTAGTCAGATACATATAGTGAATCGTTCACTATAATCAAATCAAGGAAGATGATTTTTGATAGTCTGGAATTTTTCGTTGTCCTAACTCGAGAAAGCTGTTAATTAGATTTTCTATTGGATCGTTTAGTGACTAATAAACAATACATCTTGTCACGCCTGCAAATAAGTACACATCAAGACCTCTTGTACCTAGACCTTTTTTTATGAAGTCCGACTTACAGATGCCAGCACTCATACCGGACAAATATACCTATCTGAGCGTTGTCAGCGCTTTACTATTGTCGTATTGTACTAATGGGATACACGTACCATACGTTTCTCTTACTCTATAGATTTGTTAGTTTTCACTTAACAAGCTTTTAGAATTTATGTATCCGTTCCCATCTAAGAATCTAGTCATGGGAGCGGTAATCTTTTCTTTGATTTTTCATCTTGAAACTATAGACCACCCAACTCATGTGCACCTGCATGTGATTCTTGGAAATCAGAGAAAGCTTATGGAAACCACTAAATTTATGGTTTCCTGCACGAGCACTGATCTGTGACAGAGTAGCGCCAGAGTCATCGGCCTACTTCATAGTCAAATCTATTTCCCAGGAATTGCACGTGTGCATGGGCCTAGAACTATCGAGTGAGTCCGAGTCTTTTCGTGTGGCAAACAAGTTACCACCACTTTTCACATGTGAAGACCATATAAAAAGACCATGGACTTTAACTTATCAGTTCTTTTGGGAATCAAACTCTGAACCATACTGAACTCCGGACACTTGACTGTGTTTGTGGCTAGAGGATTGATACCCCGATTGCGCATTCGGTCACGTGAGCCCAGGTCATCGCATCAGTCCTTGATCGTCGTAAGCACTCGTATAATCGGCATATTATTTATCTACAAGCTTCAGAAGCATAATCAACGCGAGATTAGAGTATAGCATCCGATCACGTGAGCCCAGATCGTACGATTGGTCCTTGATCGTTTTAAGTCGTGAACTACTATCAACCATTTAGCACCGGTACCGCATTGATTATCTTCGTCTCATTTTAATCCATTTAATTTAATTTCATTTTAATATTGAATTGTGCCACGATAAACGTGAAGAATTAAATAATGTTTTACCGCGAAAATACACGAAGATTTAAAATAATATTTTACCGCAGAAATACACGAAGAATTCGAATTCATTGGAATTATTTCACCGCGAGGGGCGCGAAGACTTTTATTTTAATCTACGAAGATTTAGAAACGCGCAAACATTTAAAGCGAGAACGCGTTGTGAATACGTGTCCTATATTACTGCTGGAAGTCCGGTCACCTCACCTAAATCTGTTAGGGTGAGTTTCTAAACATTGTAACCATTATTTGGTATTTTCTAATATATCTTGAAACAAATTGTAAACCATATGCATCAAACATTTTATTTTACACTGACTATTTTGAATATCACTATTTGTAACCCTTTTTTGTATTTCGGGTATGTTTGATCCTCAATAAATAACTACTTGTAAACATAAACATTAGAAAACATTATTTCTCAGATAGATTTACTTTAATTATACAATACAAGCTTTACGAGGCTTTTTGGCAGCCCATATTCCTTTGTCCCTTATTTTATACCTGTTTATCCGCTCAGACAGATAGTTCACAGAGGGGGGTACACAATCTTACATTTACCGCTCGTCGTTCGATTGTGAAATTAAATCAGACATATCATAGATTGGAAATCGCATTGGATTATTATCAATATTGTCTTCAACAATATTGTGTAGGCGCGATTTAAATATAAAAAAAAGAACAAACTGAGCATTTGGTCACGTGAGCCCAGATCATCGGCTCGGTCCTCGATCAATGTAAGGACCCTTTTATTTAATACTTTTATACAAAATTCGTACCTACGCTCATCACGATGTCTGATCGTAACAATCTATTTGTACTGCTATATAGATCTGTAGACTCTGCCTGTACATTTGATTAATGTACCAACTTTATGTTGAATATTCATTTTATGACCCCCTCATCTCAATTCTACGATTTTTAGAATTTTCGTCTGTCTGTCTGATATGTAGGTCTTCTAATAACTCAAGAATAGTTCGACCGATTTTATTAAAACTTGCAAAAATCAAAATTGTATGTGACTGCGCGTAGAATAGGCTACATATAATATCAATAAATCGTACGGTAACTATAGAATAAAATTAACACGGAAAGGCATAAATTATTTTTGTTTTTGACAGCTGTGTGGCATAGACTTCAGATTGTCGACTGTATATGAGGGCATTCCATACCAAATCGGCCACTTTTTGAGGTCACCCCCTCCGATATTTTTGAAAAATGTATATGTTTTGGAGGCTGATAAAAAACGCTCTCATGAATTTTTAAAAATTTTTTTGACTAATTGTTTCCGAGATACCGATTCTTTTCAAAATACGAGGATTTTTTTTTCAGACAGTTATAACTTCGCGAAAAATACACCAATCGGATAGTTTTTTTTCTAAAATCTTCGTTTTTGAACATTCTTTCATGAAAAAAATACGTTTTGATTCTTAATCAGTTCCTTCATTGTTTATTTTAAGTTTTAAGCAAAAAAAAAAACGTTTTTTTGAAATGTATGCCCTCTTCGATTTTTTTGAAAAAATTCTCAAAAAAAACTTGGATGAATATAGAAAATTTTGAGACCAATTCGATCGTGGGCAAACAATTCGTTCTATTTTTCATCTTAATTCGAAAAAATTTTTTTTTCCCTAAATATTATTTTTCGACTTAATTTAACCAATAAACATTCTCGTATCAGTCTATTTAGCTGCTATGACTTTTTTTTTAATACTGTGCCGTTCAGAGTATACAATTTTTTGAAGTTTTCCTACTCATTCAGTAAATGAATTTTAAAAATCAACTAAGAACTACTTATGAGTTATCTTTATAACCTAGGAGAGGTGGCACCCCGAGTCAAAAAACAAATTCGGAGTTAAGTCTCAAAGTTCTCAATGAGGTTTTTGAAGATTAATTTAGAAATTTAAGATTGACAACAGTATAGAAAGTTATCCTGGTTTAGTCCTCAAAGTAATAGTAACAACCTATTTTACCACTTTGAGGACTTAACTGGAATAACATAATCTGGATTAGAACCTCAAAATACTCAAAGCTTACAGGAATAATTTAATCCACATTTGAACCTCAAAAGTCTTATTTGACATATTCTCTCCCTCCCTTTTTCTATCTAAAATTTTTCCAAGACCGAAAAATAACTTTTCATTCGTTGAGGATTTTAAGGTCTAAGTTATGATTTTAAATGAATAAATTATTCGCATTTAGACCTCATCGTTCTCATTGAGGATTTTTAGTACTAAAGGAAAATTACTTCTGGGCGGCAAATAAAACATCAAAGCAATCGAGACTTTTGAGGACTAAACTAGAATTTATGTTTTGACTCGGGACGTGGTCTTATTGAGACGACAGCTAGTATATACATACTAGCTGTTACCCGCCCGCTTTGCTAGTCATTCTGTAATATTGGCTGGCCCTATATTTTGTTTACATTATTGATATCAATACACTAGCATTAACCGTTCAAACATTTGTAACTATACTTATTTTCTTGCATTTTTCTATGTAAAAAAAAAGTTTTCAGTGGCAAAAAAGATAAAGGTAAATTTTAAATAAAAATTTTTTTATCGAATCGTGGTTAATTTTGATTTTGTATCGGTAAAAGTTTAGATTCTTTACGCCATTGGAAGCCGCTATAACAATGGATTTTATAAAAAAAAATCTGTCTATCGGTTGACCCTGCGGGCCAGCCCCAAAACTTCCCGCTGTTTTCAAGCTCCTCGAGCTCGTAAACATTATTGTAAATATACTTTCGTATGCCATTGTTTTCGAAAAAAAAACCGATTTTAGCATTTCTTTCTCCCACGATATCTCAGGAAAAAATTGACCGATTTTGATGGCTAAAGTGGCAATCGACGTGTTTTATCAAGTTCTAGAGCTGATTAGATTTTGAAGTTGATCATATAAGTCATTTTTGAGAAGTCAATAAAAAACTAAAAAAAAAAAATTTTTTTTTCGTACTTCGCCAATATTATCGAGTCTACTTGATCAAATGATCTGAAATTTTCAGAAAAGTTGATGGCCAACAAGCTCTTTCGATTGCTGCCTTAACCATCAAAATCGGTTCCCTTGTTAAAAAGTTATAGATCGGTCACACACATACATACACACATACATACACACACACACACACACACACACACACACACACACACACACACACACACACACACACATACATACATACAGACACTCGGACATCATTCTGAAAGTAGTCAGAATAGCTTCCTAGGACCTCAAAACGTCAACATCTGATGAAATTTCGATTTTCGCAAACCGGGGTGAAAACAATAACTTCCCAATTTTTCGAAAATCGTCGATTTTCTTAGCGGGAAGTTAAAAAAATTGAGCCATCGATTGTCTCGCATTGTAGGCAGTATTGCCAACTCTTATAAATTTGAGTCGCGAGACTCAATATTAAAAGTCGCTACAAGTGAATCTATCAGGAGTGGACTCAGGATTTTGTTCTGGGAGGGGCATAAGATGCTAGTGGCAGTAATTTAATTATAATTCTAATACACATAAAAATATCAATGTTTATAAAAATATATTATCATCAATATAACAATCACACAAATCGTTGTTTCAATGACAATTTTTTAGAAATACTAAAAACGCATGCAATTGCATTTGTAATAAAAAATAGAAAAAAATTCTGTCGAAATTACGAAATACATAAAAATAAATATATAAATTGTGACGGTACATTGCCGAAGAGGCAGAGTTGGAGGTTGAGTAAGTGAGAAAATGTGTTTGAGAAAAAGTACTGTGGGTATAAGTGTGTGGTAAGTTAAGCGTGCGGAGGAGTACGTGTACGTTACGTGGTATGTTTTAGAGTGTCTGTGTAGTGGAGCGTGGATTCAACGAGAAATGTTGAGCTGAGCTGCCAAGGTGTGCCTTGACTGCAACCCTTGACTGACGTCGTTATGGACGTTTAGGTTTCCACTATATTTAAATGGTGTATTACCATACGATAGACGGTGTGGCTCAATAAGCTATAGATCAAATTGAATAGAGTATAATATAGTGCCAGATAGCTCAACTGGTAGAGCACTCGGCGCGATACCGAATTGGTCTGGGTTCGATTCCCAGATCGGACTATCTATATTTTTCTCAATTTATTTCCAAATTGTCTTATTGAGAAGGTTATTTGCATGTTTGTATGTTTAGGTTTCCACTATATTTAAATAAACTGTATGAAACATGCAAAGCCTGTGGCCCCAGGTATTGTGCTTAGAGAGACGATTGCCGTGAGGTTTGTCGTTTTGGGTTACCGCATTATTTATTTCCCTCTTATAATTTATCTGGGAAGTGTCTTGAGTTCTTAAGATTTTTCGTCATCGAGAGGTTCCCAATGTCATAGTCAGGTATTTATTTGTCTGACGGACTGAAAGTACTAGAATGCAGGCCTTTTGGGTCATCAACATCGTTCCCGGGTCATCTTTACGATATTTTATTTGATTTCTTTTCTTTCTAATATAATTAATCAGCTTCTTCCACATAATAAGAACCGTGACTCTTTCTTCACGACCTAGCATACTGAGCGCACCAGGACATGCTGCTACCACCGTTCATGTCTCTCATCTTCAAAACATTTAGATCCTAGGTTTTGATTTACGTGTACATTTAGACCAGTTGCCGATACCGGGAAAATAAAAGTCGGCTGGTGCCCGTTAGGATCTAGAAAAGATGAGAGAAGTGACCGGTGGGCGAAGTTTAACGTAGCCCGATTTTGCTTGTTTTGCGTATTAAGTATTTTATTAAATAGAGATTATTTGTAATTTTAACGGATTTTATCGAGTATTCAAAATATTACGTTACAAAATTTATAATCATAAATAACTAGAAATAAGTATATAAATATACAATAAAACAAAAATATCAGTTATTCATCGCCGTCACTTAATAACTCAAATAATTAATTAGTCACATGCTCATCTAACACAGCTGCAGTTAAAGTAGAAGATTAAATGTCGCTCAAAAGCTGATGTTGCAGATTAACGTTTTTTGTTGTAAAAGAATAACTTTTGTCAGTTCTGATAAGTTGCAGCACTTCCAACGGTATTTCAAAAGATACGCAATCTCCATGTTTTTTTTTTTTTTAACTGATCTCTCAACAGGATTACTGCATTGATAAGTTTTTGCGACAATCTATTGCGTTGTTTCTTTTTTATAATATTCATAGAACTGAATACTCTTTCGACGTCTTCATTTGAGTCTGATAATAATAGTATAGTAATTGCCAGTTGTGAAATCAGAGAAAAAGAATTTTCTTTTCCGGCTGTTTTATCCCTCAAAACCTCACTTCAAAATCTAATAATATTAGTATTAGTTTATGAGTAGTGTTTTTCTAATTAATGAAATGAATACTATGTTATTCTTACAACATACCATCTATGAAATCTCTATTGAATCCCAATTCTTTGACTAGATCAGCTATTGCACTATTTTTATTTTCTTTAGTGTTTCTCCAACATCTAACATCGACATTCTTTTCAGGATAGTGACGCTACTTAGTAGTCTTAAGTGAATTTCTTCTTCGAGTTTCAGACTAAACTGAATGCACCTTTTCTTTAAATAAATTTTATTTTCTATAGATAAACTTGACTCAGACATTTTCTGTTTAAATGTATAGCCAAGGTGTGGATTTGCGAACATACATTTGTTTGGAACTGGTGTCAAGAAATCAACAATTGGAAAAGAAATGTTTTTTCCGCGTGACTGCATGAAAATGACTAGAGTACCTAGTAATTTTGGTGGGTCACTGTCTTCTCCTCTAAATACTTTTCGTGCTACTTGTACGTCTTTTAGAGTATGTTTACGGTAAAACACGTAAAGTTGATTTGAGTCATCACAATACATTTTGTACAAAAGATCAGCTGTGTTGCAATTATCATGAACGATTGAAAGTGAAACATGTAGCTTTAGTTCTTCCCACTGTTCCAGAATCCTACAAACAGCTGGTTCAATCGACAGCAAACGGGCTGCACAAACTTTCAATGTTTTTAGTGGCTGTTTTCCACAATTTATCGTGTCATAATCATTTCTATATTCTTCTTGTCTTCTAGGTGAAATCAAAAACCAATTGAAGGTTTCCCGTACAAGAAACTCTATGTTTCCAAGTATGGTATTTAGTGAAGCGTGGGTTACCACAAGTTCTTGAGAATGACATACGCTGCAAATTAACACCAAATTTTTTAAACGATGTTCTCTCTAGAGTAGTTCGACAATACCATTATTGACTCCCACCATCAAAGAAGCATTATCTGTACCAATCCCTACCATATTAGCGATCGCTAATATATATGGGGCATTTCACGCCAAATCGACCACTTTTAAACCCGACCCCTTTAGATTTGGCTGAAAATGTTTTTTCTTCTACTACCCCATCAAAAACGTTTCGCATAATTTTCTCAAATTTCTTCACCCAACCGAAAAAAAGTTATAAATTTTCGAAAAAAATGACTTTTTTTATTTTAAATAGCTATAACTTTTTCAAAATTCGACTGATTGGGACGTTTTTTTTTTTCAAAATTTTTGTTTTTAAATGTAATTTTGGAAAAAAAAATACAAAAAAATTATTGCAACCTATCTTCAATGTTTTTCTGTAGATTTTTAGAAAAAATCAAAAATTTTTCGATGTTTACCATTTTTTATTTTTGATTTTTTTTTTTATATAAGACTGACATTTTCTGCAGATCCTCAAACTTTTTCAGTGATGTTTTTTTGATTTATACTTTTTTTTTCCAATTAAAAAAAAATTTTTTCACAACTAGCCTTATTTCTCATAATACTATGCTTAAAATTTTTGAGTGCTCAGAAAACTTTCAAATTTGGAAAAAAAAAAAAAAAAAAACAATAAATTTAAATGGTAAACCTCGAAATAATTTGAATTTATTGAAAAAATCAAGTTTGAAAATAGAAGAACCTTCTGATTAATTTTTTTGTATTTTTTTTTGAAAACTGCATTTAAAAACGAAGAAAACAAAAAAAAAAAGTTTTCTTTTGGTCCATTATTGGACAGATGCTGACAATTCAAAAAAAAATTTTTTTTAACCATAAAACAATGAGTGTAGAAGGAATTGTTCGAATTGTCAGCATCTGTCCAAAAATGGACCAAACGAAACCTTTTTTTTTCATTTTCTTCGTTTATAAATGGAGTTTTCAGAAAAAAATACAAAAAAATTAATCAGAAGGTCCTTCTATTTTTAAACTTCATTTTTCGAACAAAATCCGAATTATTTCGAGGATTACCATTTAAATTTAATGTTTTTTTTTTTTTTCCAAATTTGAAAGTTTTCTGAGTACTCTTAAAAATTTTAAGCATGGTATTATGAGAAATAAGGCTAGTTGTAAAAAAATTTTTTTTTCAATATGAAAAAAAAAAATATAAATCGAAAAAACATCACTCTGAAAAAATTTGAGGATCTGCAGAAAATGTCAAAGTTTTATATAAAAAAAAATCAAAATCAAAAATCAAAAATGGTAAACATCGAAAAATTTTTGATTTTTTCTAAAAATCTACAAAAAACAATGAAGATAGGTTGCAATAATTTTTTTGTATTTTTTTTTCAAAAATTTTATTTAAAAACAAAAATTTTGAATAAAAAACATCCCAATCAGTTGAATTTTAAAAAAGTTATAGCTATTTAAAATAAAAAAAGCCATTCTTTTAAAAAATTAATAACTTTTTTTCGGTTGGGTGAAAAAATTTGAAAAAATTATGAGTCGTTTTTGATGGGGTAGGAAAAGAGAAAATATTTCCAGCCAAATCTAAAGGGGTCGGGTTCAAAAGTCGTCGATTTGGTGTGGAATGCCCCATATGTATATAAGTTTTAAAAAAAGTTAATCGTTTAGAAAAAAAAATTTTTTTTTTAAATTCATTACCTATTAATAATTAAATACTTAATAAATTGTTTTTTTTTTCAAACAGATTTAAAAAAAAGAAGGCCATTTGGCAGCCAAACTGGAAGTCGATTTCTCACTTCAATCAAACCGTTGATATTAGGATTACAAGTATTCTGGTGTCACCTAGCTAACCAAGGGAGATAGGCTATTATGACATGAATATTTTCTAAAGATCTTTATGCCTAGAATAAAGATGTATGAGGATTTCCCTGTATAGATCATCACATAAAAACTAGAGTCTATGAAACTTGAAATATTAGACAGTTATTAAGGGATTAGCTGTACAGGAATATTCTCATAGATCCTCTTTCTAGGTACAAAGATCTTTTAAAAATATTCAGGATATGATAGTCTATCCCATGTAGATAGCTAGATGGCATCAGAATATTGACAATCCTAATTCCAAAGTTAAAATTTAAAATATTTCAAACTTTACAGACTCTAGTTGTTAAGGGATTACCTGTATGGGAATATCATTATAGATTCTTCTACTAGGTACAAAGATCTTTAAAAAATATCCAGGTCATGATGGCCTATCCCTCTTGGATAGCTAGATGACACCAGAATATTGGTAATTCTAATATCAAAGGGTTAACTGTCAAATATTTCAAACTTTAAAGACTCTAGTTGTTAAGAATTAGCTTTACAGGAATATCATCATCGATTCTTTTTTCAGGCACAAAGATCTTTAAAAAATATTAATATCATGATAGTCTCTCCCTTGGATAGATAAATGACACCAGAATATTATTAATCCTAATATCAAAGGGTTAACTGTCAAATGGACGGATTTTTGCAATAACGTCTTAACTTATAAGGTTAGTTAAGACGTTATTGCAAAAATCCGTCCAAATATTTCCAGTGTTCTAGACTCCAGTTGCTACGTGATGAACTATATAGGGATATCGTCATGGATTATCTCTCTAGCTATAAAGATCTTTAAAAAATATTCATATCATGATATTCTATCTCCCTTGGATAGCTAGATGACCTCAGAATATTGACAATCTTAATTCCAAAGTTTAAATGTCAAATATTTCAAACTTTCCACACTCTAGTCGTTAGGGGATTAATTGTACAGAGATCCTTAAAAAATATCCAGGTTATGATAGTCTTTCCCTCTTGGATAGCTAGATGATACGAGAATATTGGTAATCCTAATTCCAAAGTGTAATCGTCAAATATTTCAAACTTTACAGACTCTTGTTGTTAAGGGTCACGCAGCCTGGGTTTATTTTTATCCGGGCCCGGATTAATTTAAACTGGTTTATATTTACATTGCTTATACATCTGTACGTTAATAATCTATTGATATACCAGCAACGATAATTTGAACTTGGATTAACAATAAAACCGGTTTTAAAAAACTGGCCCTTAAAGTATTTCTTTCATTTAATATTTTCAAATCTTTTACATACCAGAAATGTTGGTATACCTATATATTGGTATAGATTAATAACATATAGTTATAGATAATTTCATATAGTGGAAACCTAAACATGGAAACCTTCTCAATAAGACAATTTATAGATATATTGAGAGAAAATATAGATAGCCCGAACTGGAAATCGAACCCAGACCATGTCGGTATCACGCCGAGTGCTCTACCAGTTAAGCTATCCGGTACAATACTATATTCCATTCAATTTGATCTATAACTTATTGAGCCACACTGTCCATCGTACAGTAGTACATCATTCAAATATAGTGGAAACCTAAACATCACTATAAGCGATGCACTAAAAGTGATTACAATTGTTGTAAATGTTGATCGGAATACAGATAAAAAAATCGGTCTGTCAGTTGACCCTGCGGGCCAGCCCCAAAACTTCCCGCTGTTTTCGAGCTCGTTGAGCTCGAAAACATTATTGTGAATACATTTTCCAGCTCTTCGAGCTCGCAAATACTTTTGTATGCCATTGTTTTGTAAAAAACCATTTTTTAGCATTTCTTTTTCCCACGATATCTCGCGAACGAATTAACCGATTTTGATGGTTGAGGCGACAATCGACGTATTTTATCAAGTTCTAAAGCTGATCAAATTTTGAAATCGATTTATCAAGTCGATTTTGAGAAATTTCGAAAAAACCAAAAAAAAATTTTTTTTTGAATTCTTTCGTCAACGGTTTCTCTTGAACGAATGAACCGATTTTGATGGTTGAGGTGGCATTCGACGCGGCTTATAGAGTTTTAGAGCTGATTAGATTTTGGAATAAATCCATCGAGCAAATTAAAAGTTATCCAAATAAAACATTTTCGAAAAAATTTTATTTTTGAAATATCTTTGAACGCACCCTACCGATTAAGTTCAAATTTTTACGGCTTTAAGACATTAACAAGCCGCGCCGAATGACACCTCAACGATCAAAATCGGTTCATCCGTTCAAGAGTTATGAATATTTACATACATACATACGTACGTACGTACGTACGTACGTACACACATACATACACTCGGACATCATCGTGAAATTAGTCAGGATAGCTTCCTAGGACCTCAAAACGTCGAGATCTGATGGAAATTCGATTTTCGTAAATCGGACCGAAACCAATAACTTCCCGAATTTTTGAAAATTTACAATTTTCTTAGCGGGAAGTCAAAAATTGTATTATTAAATATCTACCAAATATAACAAATCTATTAATACCCTTTACAATAATTGATGAAACTGACTGGCATTTTATAGCAGCCCATAGAAAACTCAATTCATCGACATTCGATGGAGACACATGGGAAGGTGTATGTATGAGTCAAGTTCAAGTGAATTGAAATGAGATTTACTCAACCGTTGATATCTGGTACGAAAGACAAATTCCTATTAATATCACCGGCACACAAAAAAAATTAAGTAGAATGTGCATTTGACCAGACCTACCTACGGGTACGTATTTTGGTCCGCTGAATCCGAATTCGAGGTCAGTTTGACCCCTCCACCCTCGAAATTTCGAAAAAACTTCAAATAACCGTAAAATTGATGAAAATTGGCAGTTTGAATGAGAAAAAATTTTTTTGGAACTAAACTAAGTGTGATTTTCATGTATTTCGATCCGCTGAATATGAATCGAAACTTTGTTGAGACCACGAGCCATTTTTAATGTGAAAAAATCACACAAAACTCTCGAAAAAATATAGTTTTCATGATAGAAAAACTTCTTCTGGTCCAATTCAGATAAAATTTTTTAACTTTTGATGTCTTCAATTCGCATCTTAATTTATTTAATCTATTACTTATTACTTAATTTATTTAATCTATTACTTATTATTTAATCTATTACCCTCTAAAGCTAGAAAAATTCAAAAAATTGTAAAAATTACCATTCATAACAGAAAAAAAATTGATTGAACATGATTTAATGCCTAAAATGAATACTCTATAACGTAGATATATCAAATAACGAAATCTGTGAAAAACACAAGACATAAAAAGGTAGAAAGAAATGATTGTTACGAATCCTAAACTTTCCTTCGTTTGTAGCGCACTTTTTTATCCTCAAATGATCTTTGTAGTGGATTCCTCTTTCGTTTACGATTTTCTTCGGGTACTTCTCTTTTTAATATTCAACAAAAATCTGCCATCATGTTAACACTCTAATTTCCTTGGTATCTACTCTCCATTTCACTGATGTCTTAGTGAAAACGTTCTCCCTGTTCTTCACTATAGTCTCCACAATTGTCAGGGAAGTGGTCAAGATGAGAATCTAAAAAGTGTAATTTGAGATTCATTAAACAACCCAAATCTTTGTATTTTTCCAGCAATGCGTCAACTAAAGTGCTGTAATCCTCATTTCTGTTATTTCCCAAAAAGTTTTGTGAAACATTTTTGAAGCTTACCCAAGCTGCTTTTTCTGTGTCGTTCATTGTTGTTTCAAAATTTGCATTCTGAAATAAAGATCGTATTTGGGGTCCATCAAAAATTCCCTCTTTCAATTTCACATCACTTATAGCAGGGAACTTTCCTCTCAAGTACGCAAAAAAATCACCATCTTTATTCAGAGCTTTCACGTACTGTTTTATGAGTCCCAATTTGATATGTAGTGGTGGCAGCAAATATTTGGAAGCCTGAATTAAGGGTGGTCGTATAACGTTATGGGAACCTGAATTCAATGCAGATCTTGATGGCCATTCTTTTTTGACATAGTGATTTTTCCGGTCTCTGCTATCAAACAAACATGTAAATTTTCATAAGTTTCTTTCAGTTTTGTCGAATGAGCTATTGGAATCGGCGCAAATTCATTCCCAATATGAAGCAAAACAGCTTTAAGACTTCGTTTCGATGAATCGATAAAAAGTCTCTACTCATCGTCCTTATACTTGTTCGATTTCAATTCATCGACTAAAGCTTTAACATCTGAACAGTATACCACCGAATTTTGATCGTCGTTCATAAAAAATTTCCAGAATTTTTTTTCCCTATTTCGATAGAATGTCACTGATACACCTTTAGCCAACAAATGTTTTTCTTTCAACCTTGACGCAAGTAATTCAGCTCCATCTTTCGGTAAAGCTAAGTCTCGAACCAGATCATTAAGTTCTTCTCGGCTAAACGTTTCAGGGTCTTTAGTTTTTCCGCCAGGTAAGTACTCTTCATCTTCTGAATATTCTTCTTCCGAACTGTCTTCATCTAGCGTATCGTCTTCTTCTACATCCATTTCTTCAACCGTATTAATTTCCTTGACGACTTCTATTTTTTGTGGCTTAATAGCTGATGAAACATTGGCGTATACAATTTCGTTTTTGGTATTCCAGGTGAACCCGGTAGTATCTGTCATACAGAAATAACAATTCTGTAAACCAGTTGATGAAGACCATATCATTGGTATTGTGAATTTCAAGTTGTCCTGTTTCTTGTTTTTTTCCCACCGGGTTAACATCATGTTAAATCGACTACAAATCGTATGTGGAACCCATGCTGAATCCAAATTAGTAATTTGGAGACCAAAACATTCTTCATAAATTTGTTTGATCTTATCAGATAACGATCTTCGATTCCTTTCCAAATTGAATTCTCCACACATGTAACAAAATGAATCAGGACTTTTATTACACAGATGAGAATTACTTCTTGTAATAGTATATTCTCCAGTAGCCAAGTTTCCCACTTCTGAAGAGTTGCAGTCGCTTGATGACGACGCCTGCGAGCCTGCTTTCTCACCCTGACCAGACGCCGATACTGGGGCTCCGACTCCCTGCATCGTAAAGTACTTATCACTTGTACCTGCCATGACGGCACACACGCCGTTAACCCAGGGACTCTGCCAGATGGTTCTGTTGCCCACCGTCACCACGTGGAGGTGCCCTGGTTACAGGCACAAGCAATTAAGTCTTCAAAAGTCAATAACGAGAGTAAAAAACCAAAAAAATTACTTTTTTCGGAATTATGGAGGGTTCGTGTGATTTTTTTACATTTAAAACGGCTCGTGGTCTCAATAAAGTTTCGATTCATATTCAGCGGATCGAAATACATGAAAATCACGCTTAGTTTAGTTCCAAAAAATTTTTTTATCATTGAAACTACCAATTTTCATCATTTTAACGGTTTTTCGAAGTTTTCTCGAAATTTCGAGGGTGTAGGGGTCAAACTGATCTCGAATTCGGATTTAGCGGACCAAAATACGTACCCGTAGGTAGGTCCGGTCAAATGCACATTCTACTTAATTTTTTTTGTGTGCCGGTGTATTCAGAAAACAGCCAACAATATTAATATTAATAAGCCTATTACGTCAAATATACGAACAATTCTAAATCAAATACATTGTAGCACATCTTTTTCTGAAGTACATAATATATTAAAAGGTAATGGAAAAATTATTTCAGAAACTCATGACAATATTAAAAATATTTTGATCGCCGATTATAAGAATATTATTAAGAAAAATTATTCTCCAAAAAAATATGTATCGATACAACAGTTTCCAAAAATTCTTTTGAATGTTTTTGAAATAGATAACGTTGAACCTGAGGGAAGTTGTTTTTTTAGATCAATTGCTGTACTCATGTTAAACGACAAAGAAAAATTCCATGAAATCAAAATTTGTATTTTTTATCATGTCATGACGAATTTTGATTTTTATAAAGTCTTGTGCTCAACGGAAGAAATTGAAGTTCGAAATGGTAATGAAGATAGTGACATACTAGACAATCCAAGTATAGGCGATTTTCTGAGGATGATTGCTGCTGCCGGAGTATGGGGTAACGAAGGTTCAATTATTGCACTGAGTCATGCTTTAGAAGCCAAACTGTTACCATTTTTGGTTTGTGGCATCTTACAACAATTACAGCTAATTATCGAAACCAAGTCTATGACTACAAAGTCATCAAAAAAATTGACGATAATGAACGCAGATAATACTCATTTCTATGTTAGTCGCTTAAAATATGATATTGATATTAATCAGTTTATAAAAATTAATCGAAACGAATTAAACAATCCTAGGTAGAAAGTAATCAATGGAATTAGCTTATATTAAGCTAATTTTATCAGTTTTAGCCTAAAATTAGCCAACAAACTATGGTGAACACAAGGTTAGTTGGTAACGCTTTGGATCACTAACATCAAGCTTGCAGTTTTAGCTTGCATAAACAGTGAAAATTTAACTTACTATAAGGTTAAAAATATATCTTATTCTTAGCTAGAATAGATTTGGTAATTCAAGTTTGAAAACATGTTTACAGAGGAAAATTTTTTATTATTTTTTTTTTGTACGCAAACATCAGATATTGGGCATTAAATGTATAGTGTTATATATATTTTAAAAATATAAAACAGTAAATGTTCTTTTATGGTTGTCATTCATCGTTTTAACAATATAATTTATAACGTAATGTTTTATGCTTGTAATATACTCTCTAAATCTGAATCAGTGAATATTTACTGATGCAAACAGTCCCAAGTATATCATTGCAAATCAGTAAAATATTACTGATTCAATCAGTAGAAATCAATTTACTATTCTGACCAGTAAAATGTTACTGAATAAATTAGTGATCGTAACAGATGTAATTAGTCATAACTACTGATTCAGTTCTTGATGTAGAGAAAATAATATTTATTGATTAATGCACATTAAAAAATATAAAAATTCATATCATGATCATCTATTAGGCCGCTGACTGAAATAGAATCAATATAAGAACAAGTTTTTTGATCAAATACGTTCTCCACTCTGTAATCAAGTGGTGTTTTTTTCAGGCTCTACGTATTCACTACATTTTTTTAATGCATCGATTTGCTGATTTAAATTCTTCAATCCATCAAATGGGTTTTGAAAGTAAAATTCATTTAATAAATCTTCCATTTCAATATCATCAAGTAATCGTCTGTTACCCGGGTTGTCTAATCTCCGTAAAGGAGAGCGGACAACATGGTTGAGGGCCGACCGGGCACGTCCCCAGGTGGCGGATGGGGGACGGCCAAGGTGGGAAGTGGTGGCTCACGATGACCTCCAGCGGGAGGGATATTGTGGGCAGGCCACGACTACTTTGGTTCACATGTGCTACAGGAAACCCGGCAGGTGTAAAAACCAGCCCAGGGGGACCAAGGCCATGTCGCAGACCAACTTCCCAAGCCAAGGTGTAAGCGATCGTGCTGAGGGCTGAATGGCACAGGGGTACTGTGTTCCTAACGATGCACCTTGGGGCACCAGGTGCAACCCCATTGTATCTATGCACCTTCCACTGTGCAATCAGGCTCTGCCGGCGGTGACCGTATACTTCCTGACCACTCGTGGGACCAAAATGGAAACAACATCAATCAAAAACTCTGGATTGGAGGCTTCGAAAGAGGACTCCGATCTTCTAAATGTCCACATGGACGTAGTGGAGGGCACGGGAGGCTCAGCTAACGCCGGGACTCCTGGAACTCCAGAAGATGGAGGTAAGAAGAAGAACCGCAGTAGAGCTGCGAAAAAGAGGGCCTGGAAAGCCAAATTGCCCGCACGGGAACAATTTTCGGAGCAAAACAGCGGGGACGCTTCTTCCCCCATCAACGTAACCTCGGTGGAGGATGGCTCTTCAGGAACTGGTAGCTCTAAAAGGCCCAGACCGGAGGACCAAACCCCACCAGAGGTGAAAAAAGTAACCAAACGCGGCAAGGTGACCTACAAGCCGACTGGTTTCGGCAACGCAGTTAGGGCGGACAGAAAGGTAGCTATTGTGCCTTCTGGATACCCTGACGCGTTGCTGAGTCAGGAGACGGGTGATCTGATCACACAGGCGTTAGTCAAGGCGCTGGACGCTGTCCCTACAGGACAGCCCGTCCCGTGCTTTGACGGATGCCGGTGGGATCAAGGAGCTCTGTGGGTTACCTGCGCCGATGTCAAGGCCAAACAGTGGTTGCTGGGGACTGTTCCGGCTATTAAGGCTGGGGGGGGGGGGGCTCGTTCTTCAAGCTCTGGAGAATGAAAAACTCCCTAGACTTAAGAAGCTGACGGCAGTTCTCAGTACCACTGAGGATACCAAGGTCATCCTGAACAGGCTGGCACGACAAAATCCTGGGCTCACCACTCAATTGTGGCGGGTCTGGGATCGTAGGGTGGTAGGTAAAACTGTCCACCTTGTTCTGGGTGTGGACCAGCTGTCGCTGGCGGCACTCTCGGGGTGCAACTACTCTCCCCACTTCGGTCTTGGTAAGGCCCGTTTTTACGAGGTCACATCCGGGAACGCAGCTGGGGCGAGTGGGGGTGCTTCGGGAGGGGCTGCTAGAAAGGCAACGAAGACCACGTCCGGAGCAGTGCCTCCTGAAAAGGAAAAGGCAAAGGCAAAGGTAGGGGAGCAGGGCCAGGAGACTGAAGCGGCTGGCGCTGCTCAGGAAACTGGCACTGCTCCCATACCTCCAAAAATTGTGGTCGTTCCGCCTCCACCTCCTCCAGCTGAAGAACCTGCTGGGTCCCTCGGTGGTGGGGAGAGGGAGGGGGAACGTCACAATTCGCTTTGGACCTCGATAGTAGGGCCAATCATCAAGGCACCTCACCTGATAATGAGTGGGACTTCCGATGGGAAAAAGACCATGCCTCCGGCAAGATCTGGATCCAGAGGAAGGCCCACAAAGGCGAAGGCGGTTGCCAAAGAGGGCCTGTCAGCGACTGAGCAGGGTAAGCAAGCTACCCTCGCTCAGGCCCTGGCAGGAACCCTCCAGTTGTCCGGCACACCGAAAGAGGGGATAGCCGAGACCAACAAGAAGGAAGACGATGGGCACTAAACTGTCCCCTTCTTACTCCAACCTACCAGCCCCCACCCCTCCCCATCCTATTTCCTATTTCCCTTCCCATAATAAAAGCGATAAGACAACCAGTGCTGCAGATTCTGTAACTGCAGGACAGACTAGTTTTTCGCAAATAAACTTGCAACACTGCAAAGCGGCCTCTGCATTACTCAGTAGAGACCTGGCGGTGTTGCAGACAGATGTATCCCTAATCCAAGAACCTTGGGTTTACAA
The DNA here is from genome assembly GCF_029852145.1 of Microplitis mediator. Taxonomy (NCBI): domain Eukaryota; kingdom Metazoa; phylum Arthropoda; class Insecta; order Hymenoptera; family Braconidae; genus Microplitis; species Microplitis mediator. The sequence continues at coordinate 13,920,436 of NC_079971.1, forward strand.
GGGCCAAGTCTTAGGGATAGACAGGAGAAACGACTGTTTGATCCATGGTGACGCGGAGCTGGGGCCTAGGGCCTGTATTTTATCAATAAGAAACACACAGCGCTCAAGTTGCACCAGCTTTGCACCAGGGATCTAGCCGTTGCTTCCATGAAAATTTCCATAGAGGGGACTAGGACGGAGCTGATCGTCGGCTCTGCCTATTTTCCATATGAAGATGCCAATGTACCTACCAAGGAGGTCACTGACTTGGTAGAATACTGCAGGTCCAAAGGGCTACCACTCCTGATTGGCTGTGATGCAAATGCACACCATACGGTTTGGGGTAGCTCGGACATAAACGAAAGAGGCTCAACACTACTAGAGTACCTTTCCACTACTTGCCTAGAGATCCTAAATGTGGGATCTAGGCCCACTTTCGTCACCTCTCGGAGGCAGGAAGTGATTGAGATCACGCTGGGCTCTAATAAGATTGCACAGTCTGTCACGAACTGGCGGGTGAGCGAAGAAGATTCTCTTTCTGATCACCGTCGAATTCACTTTGTGTTGGAAGGCAGCAGGAACGGCAGGACTGGGGGCACATATAGGAACCCTAAGGCCACGGACTGGCTCATCTATAAGAAAGAGTTAGTAAGTAGGCTGGAGGAGCCTGACGGGACCCTAAGAACGGCCGGTAGGATTGAGCAGGCGGTCGAACATTTGCAAACGGCCATTGTTCAGTCCTATGAAATTGCATGTCCTTTGAAAACTAGAAAATGTAGCAAGCGGGTGACATGGTGGGATGCAGAGCTGAGCAGGCTCCGTTCCTGGTCCCGGAAGCTACTTAACGAAGCGTTAAAAACGAAATCAGACCAAAACTTGGCTGGAATAAAACAGCCCAGATTCAATACAAAAAGTGTATTAAGGTCTCCAAAGCTGAGGCCTGGAGAAAGTTCTGTGGGGAGATTAAGGATCTACCATTGGTAGCCCATCTCCGTAAGATCTTCACTTCGGGCCCTACAGTCAAGCTAGGAGGTCTGACTCTCCCGGATGGAAGGGCAACAGCAAACCACGGAGAAAAACTCACTCATCTCTTTGAAGTACACTTCCCTGGCTCGGGACAGGAGGGAAATCAAAGAGAGGAGAGAAACCTCACAGTTACCAGACATGGTGACTGGAGGACTGCTGCAAGGGTGGTAACGCCCAGCAGAATTGAATGGGCAATTGGCAACTTTGAGAAGTACAAAAGCCCAGGGGTGGATGGGATTTTTCCGGCTCTCCTACAAGAGGGTGGAGAATCACTTCGCAAACACCTCCTACACATATTTAGGGCCTGTCTGGCCCTAAGTTATGTGCCCGAAGCATGGCGTGAGGTCAGGGTAGTCTTTATACCAAAACCTGGGAAAAGTTTCTATGACCTGGCGAAATCCTTCAGGCCTATTAGTCCAACTTCCTTCCTTTTAAAAACCCTGGAAAGGATGGTAGACAGACACATAAGGGACGAAGCGCTGAGTCGAATACCAGTGCATCATTCACGACATGCATACCAGGCTGGTAAATCCGTTGAAACGACCCTACACGAAGTAGTTAGCTACGTCGAGAGGGCCTTTCGGCAGAGGGAATCAGTTCTGGGAGTATTCATTGATATTGAAGGGGCGTTTGACAATACACCCTTCGAAGCCATCTGCGAAGCAGCGGAACGCTTTGGGGTAGAGGAATCTATCACAGAATGGGCCCACAATATGCTTCGCTCAAGAATGGTGACAACCGAACTTAGTGACACTAAGGTACGGGCCCGTGTTAGAAGAGGCTGTCCGCAAGGAGGCGTGACCTCTCCTCTCATGTGGCTATTAGTCATTAACGAGCTTCTAGTAAGGCTGGAGAAGCTAGGAGTACACGCAGTGGGCTACGCGGATGACGTTGCTTTGATGATCAGAGGTAGTAGCCCAGCAGAGATAAGATGGAGGATGCAAAGAGCACTCGATCTTGTACAGAATTGGTGCACCGACAGATCTCTGAAGGTTAACCCTAACAAGACAGAGATGGTGCTCTTCACCAAAAAGAGGAAGCATAAGTTAAATGCGCCTTCAATTTTCGACACTGAGCTGAAGTTTTCAACAGAGGTACGCTACCTTGGAGTAACTCTGGACAATAAGCTCACGTGGAGAAGCCATATAGGGAAACAAGCTCAAAAAGCCACTGCCACTTTTTGGGCCTGTAGAAGGATATTTGGCATAACGTGGGTTCTAAAACCAAAACTAGTTAAGTGGATTTACACGGCTATTTTGATACCCCAATTAACCTTTGCCTCTGTCATTTGGTGGCCCGCAATACGAAGGGACGTCAACATCAAGGCATTAAATAAGGTCTACCGACGCTCTGCTAGGCATAATAGGAGCGTTTAAAACAACTCCTACCCTAGCTATGGGGGCACTCCTGAATGTAGATCCTCCAAATATAACTGTAGAATCTCTGGCTGTGAAAACGGCTTTAAGACTGCATTTTGTTAGGTTGTAGTCGAAGGCTAAGACGGGACATGCGTCCATCCTACGAAACAGAGATCTCGAAGAGGTCCTGGCCCAAGGAGGGGACTATGGCTCTCGTAGCTACCACTTCCGACACAAATACAAATTCCTCTTTCCAAACAGGCAGGAATGGGAAGGAGGGAGCGATGAAATCCTATCACCCCAAGGGCTAGTCTGGTTTACGGACGGGTCCAAAAGGGTAGAGGGAGCAGGTGCATGAATTTATAGCGGCGGACCCAAAACTGAGATAACCCTCAGACTGGGACACACTGCCTCTATTTTTCAGGCAGAAGTATATGCGATCTGGGCCTGTGTAAAGCACATTTTAGAGCTAAATCACAGGAACAAACACATATACATATGCAGTGACAGCCGTGCAGCTCTCAAGTCACTCACATCGGTCGTGTTGACTTCAAAGATTGTACGGGACTGCATTAAACTCGCCAACAAACTAGCGAGTGCCAACTATGACAATCTCATTTGGGTACCGGGTCACAGCGGTATCAAAGGGAATAACATAGCAAATGAATTGGCAAGGACAGGGGCCTGTAAAACGGACCCTGAGCCAGTCTGTTCAATTCCGGTGCCTTTGTGCTTTATAAGAAGCCACTTGGCCCAATGGACCTGTGACAGGTTCTGGGACCTGTGGCTTGAAGCCGGAGACATGCGACATACGAGGGCACTAGTTGAAGGACCATCGAAGTCGCTTGGTACCAGTCTAGTAGAGCTCGATAGATCCAAATTGAGGATTATTGTCGGGCTCGTTACAGGACACTGGTTTACCGGGAGGCATCTGAAGCTCATGGGCATCACCGATGACTCGATATGCCCTAGATGCAATTCAGAGGATGAAACTCCCCTTCACCTGCTGAGCCAATGCAGAGCCTTAGAGGATGTAAGGAAAGACATCTTGGGGATCTGTGATGATACTCGGCCTAACCTATTAGAGGTTGGGATGGGCAGATTTCTGCGATTCTCGAAATCCATAAATCTGCCAACCCAACGTTAATTATAACGAGAATTGACCTAGTAGGGCCGAGTACAATGGTTCAAAAGAACTGAGTGCTCGGCTCTACACCAAACAAAGAAGTCAAACTCACTTCAATTCAGTCGTCTGTTAAATTGTAGTAATTTTCCATTGAAAATAGTTATAAACATTTATCTGAAAATAATAATAATATTTATTTAAAAACATAAAATAATTAATAAGACGATTTGAGGTTATGCACTACCTTCGATGTAAATCCACTACAAATACATTTCAGAATTATTCTAGTCACATTCAATAGAGAAAAATATATAAGTTTTATTAGTATATAAATTATAAATTAACTTTTGTTTGTTGAAATATCTTAAACTTATCCTAATAATAGTGCAATATAAATAATAAACTTTGATTATAACTTGCAATCAACCTCTGTCTATCAAACAAGCTTCCAAGTAGATGGCACTTTTTACTGCCGTGAAGCTAAATTCACTGATTAGTCAGTAAATTTATTCAAAGCTACTGATCTTTCAGTAAATTTTGAAACTACTGAAAAAATTAGTAACATTTTTACTGATTTAACTTCAGAGAGTAAGGACGTTCTAAAAAATTTAAATTTTCTTATAATGAGCATTAAAAATTTGTGATTCAATAAATTAAAAAAAAATCAAAACTTACTCGCTTAGTAAATATTTTTCTTTATATATGTTGCAAATAAAATTGAACTTATTCATCACTTATAAACAATAACACAAACTCCTGATTAACCTCAAATTTCAGTTTTCAATGTACGCTTGGAATAATGTTAGCAGATAAGGTAGTTTTAAGTTTAGAATCCAAGCTTAGAACAAATCTTATCATACGCGTGGAAAAAGAGCTAACAGCAAGGTATATTTGAAGGTTAGTTACACTCTAAAGACTTGTCATAGAATTTATACTAATAACAACCGAGAATAAAGCTTACAAAACAAGACTTAGATATGAAGGTATAATAAAGCTATTTTGAAGTTTCAAACTTGTCCGACTGAGACAATTTTCTACCTGGGATCTGACAACTATTGAGTATGATATCAATAAATTATATCAAAACAATTCAATTGAATATAATCGAATAATAAAAAATTAACAATAACAATTGATCCAAAACATTTTCAATGTAAGGAATGATAAAAAACAATTTAAACAACATGTTAAAAAAATTAATATATAATAATTTACAAATAAATAGTATATAAATCCAAAATATAAGAAGTACAAAAAAAAAAAATGATCCGACATCGGTAATGTATAAAATGGATGTTTCCTTCAAAACTAACGTAAATATTATTGAATTATAACAATAAATTTTACATTTATGGTCGTTAAATTACTTCAAAAAAAATGTAAAAACGAAATATCAAAGATAATAAAACGAGATAAAATAATATCGAACATGAAAACGATACAGGAAAAATTGAAAAAAATAAAAGACATGAAATAGAAAAACTGAAATCCTTTAAAAAATATATGATGAAAGAGAAAAATATAAATATGAAATAAATACAATAAGACAAATTATAAATAACCCAAAGTATAATAACTGAATTATAACGTAAAATATTTCTTTGCTCACTTCTAGATAATTATTAATAATGGGATCACATGGAGAACATTAAAGGATCGATTAATTTCAAAATTTAAAGATACTTTGTGAATAGGAAACTTCTCAATCAATCAATGAGTTTTTGAGTTTGAAATCGCATTCATAGTATCATGTTGAGGAGAATATATATTTACCATAATAAAAAAAATACAGAGAGCAAAGAATCGAAATTAATTATAATATCCATAGACACTTTATCGGTCCATTCAGCCAGTTCATGGTTCAACAAGGTGAAAACTAAGAGGAAAAAGACATGGGCAGTACCATAAACCTAACGAGGATAATAAAGTCAAGATCTCATCGACCGATTTGGAATAAAATCAACATAAAGCATCGAAAAATTATAAAGTTACAAAATACACTAATGCAAAAAATTAAAGAAGCAGAAAAATTTTATAAATTTTTTAGTTATTTTTGGAAGGCTGTAACTTAGTGAAAAATGATCGTATCGAGATTTTAGAAAAAGCATTTTGCAGCTTGAAATCTCTAGTTCTGGTGCAATTTTTTCAAAATTTTTTAAAAGCTCCGGTTATTGCACAAACATGAAAAACTCCGCGAGACAAAAATTTTCTAAATTTTTTTTTTTTTCCGAAGAGCCTACGGGCCGCGGAAAAATTCTTTCAACTGAACGAATGCATAGTTCGTTTAGCAAATTTATTCAGCTTCAATTTGGTTATTTTCTTATCCTCGTAAAACAATTTGTCGCAGAGATATCAGCCTTCAAACAGAAAATGATTCTTTTGGCTTTGATCATCAATATTTCAGGTACCAATGATTGCACAAAATGTTAAAGGGCGGCGTTGAAAACTTAAATGAATTCCCTATAAGACCCTGTCATCATTTTTTGAAAAAAAAAATATTTGTTCATTTTTAACATCCATTAGAAGTAAGTACAAAAAAATGACTTTTTTTGGTTTTTTAGTAAATCAACCGCTACTCTGCAAATATCGATAAAAAAAATAATGTTGCCAGGGACTTTTTTAGCTTAATGTACCCCCAAGACCCCTGTGAATTTTTAAATTGATCCATTGAACCGATTTTTGGAAATCATCGATCAAAGTTTTGCTAAACAATTAAAGGAGCAACTTTTGTGCCTTTAATTGTGTAATCATAATCGAAATGAAAAAATTATTTTTTTTTTACTTTTCCTCAAATTTTTGCATTGGTGACTCAGCAAATGCAAAGAAATGACAAAAAAAATAAAAAATTTCCAAAAAATGTAAAAAAAAATCGAAGAAAAAAAAATTAAAACTTTTTTTTGAGTTCTAAATTTTGCTTTTTTTACATTTTTTGGAAATTTTTTATTTTTTTTGTCATTTCTTTGCATTTGCTGAGTCACCAATGCAAAAATTTGAGAAAAGTGAAAAAAAATAATTTTTTCATTTTGATTATGATTACACAATTAAAGGAACACAATTTGCTCCTTTAATTGTTTAGCAAAACTTTGATCGATGATTCCCAAAAAACGGTTCAATGGATCAATTTAAAAATTTACAGGGGTCTTGGGGGTACATTAAGCTAAAAAAGTCCCTGGCAACATTATATTTTTTATCGATATTTGCAGAGTAGCGGTTGATTTACTAAAAAACCAAAAAAAGTCATTTTTTTGTACTTACTTCTAATGGATGTTAAAAATGAACAAATATTTTTTTTTCTAAAAAATGATGACAGGGTCTTATAGGGAATTCATTGAAGTTTTCATCGCCGCCCTTTAACATTCTGTGCGATCATTGTTACCTGAAATATCGATGATCAAAGCCAAAAGAATCATTTCTTGTTTGAAGGCTGACATCTCTGCGAAAAATTGTCTTACGAGAATAAGAAAAAAACCAAATTGAAGCTGAATAAATTTGCTAAACGAGCTATAAATTCGTTTAGTTGAAAGAATTTTTCCTCGGTCCGTGGGCTCTTCGGAAAAAAAAAAAAAATTTACAAATTTTTTGTCTCGCGGAGTTTCTTATGTTTGCGCAATAACCGGAGCTTTTAAAAAATTTTGAAAAAAATGCACCAAAACTAAAGATTTCAAGCTACAAAATGCTTTTTCTAAAATCTCGATACGATCATTTTTCAATAAGTTACAGCCTTCCAAAAATCACTAAAAAATTCATAAAATTTTTCTGCTCCTTTAATTTTTTGCATTAGTGAATATTAAACGAGATCTCCTGGTCAAATTAATTAATAGCAGTAATAACGTCACAGCTCTAACACCCTAACAATCTTGCTGATGATCTTGTTTGCGATCTAGCTTGCAATCTTTCTGATGATCAAGCTCCTGATCTTGCGGACTATATTGTTGGTGATATCGCTGATGATCTTGTTCGCGATCTTGTTGACGATCTTGCTTGTAATCTTGCTCGCGAACTTGCTGACGATCAAGCTCGCGATCTTGCTGACGTTCTTGTTCGTGATCTTACTACCAATCTTGCAGACGATTTTTATCATGATCTTACGAATGATTATATGTCAGTCTTGCTGACAATCTTGCTCGTGATCTTGCTGATAGTTCCTGGCAATTTTTCTAGTGATCTCGATTTTTATTTTTCTGGCGGTCTTGCTTGAAATCCTGTTTGTTATATTAGCGACAGTCTTGCTGGCAATCTTGCTCAAAACGTGCTGACAATCTTCCTGGTGATATTACTGACAGTCTTGCTGGCAATCTTACTTGAGATCCTGCTGACAGTCTTGCTTTTAATCTTGCTCACGATCTTGCTGACAGTCGTGCTGGTAATCTTGCTCGTGATCTCCCTGAAAATCTCGCTAGAAATCATGATTGAGATGTTGCTACAATCTTGTTCGTGATCTCGCTCTTAATCTTACTGAAAATGTTACTGTTAATTTGTCGGGTGATCAAGTTCGTGATCTGGCTGATAGTGTTGCTGGTGATGTCACAGTTGATCTTACATGTGATCTTTCGCACAGTCTTGCAATTACGCTTGGCAATCTGGCGTGTGATCTTGCTAAAAATCTTACTGTTAATTTTGCTTGTGATCTGGCTGAAAGCTTTGCTAGCAATCTTATTGGTAACCGTGCCAATAATCTTGCTGTCAATTTCACTAATAGTCTTGTTTGAAATCTTGGTAATAGCGTGACTTTTGATCTCACTTGAGATTCTGCTACTTATTTTGCTGGAAGTTTTGCTAACTGCCTTGCCCTTGATATTGCTGGTGATCTTACCGACAGTCTTATTATATTTTTGGTGCTCATGCTTGTGATTTTACTGGTGATCTTGCTGACGATCTTGCCAATGACCTAGGTGATTTTTTTGACAGTTTTGTTCGACATCTTGCTAACAGCTTTGCCCGTGATCTTAGACGTTTTTGTTAATCATCTAAATCAGAGTCCTCTCTTATCCCTGATTCAGAAATTTAATTTTGAATGATTCAATCCATGCTAAAGTATATATCTACATATAGTCAATTTTGCCGACTTTGAATTGTTCCGGATCGTGATTGAATCATTCCAAATTAGATTTCTGAATCGGGGATACTATCTTCCTCACGTCCTACACTTTTGTTATAATTGATGACAATGTGCGGACACAACGTTTTAAATTACATGCTTCGTCTATTGCTCCTGTAATAAGCTTTATATACACTAAATGATCTTTCAACATCAGCACAGGTTAACAGTGAAAATTTCATCCGCGTAACAATTTCAAGAAACTCCAAGTCAGCCAGCTAATGGACGACTTATTTCTGCAGCATCACCAGAGACCACGGCGTGAGCCCAAGCTAGCCAAAGAGACTTCCTTTTTCTCATCAGCAGAACTTCAGAAAGCTGCACAATGGCTTAAGTCTGGCAAAGCACCAGGCTCGGACGGCATACTAACGAACGAAATCATAATCATTGCCGACAAATGTCCGCAGGTACTGCTGTCATCATATAAGGCATTCTTCTCAACCAGAACCTTCTGTAATATGTGAAAACGTCAATGACTAGTTCTCTTCGTCAAAGGGAAAGGTCCTCCGATAACCTCCTCATCGGCCTTTGTGCATGCTCGATGTCACTGTAAAAATTCGTTGAAGTACGACTCATAGACAAAATAAGAGAATTTGGCGGGCTCTCAGTAAACCAGTATGGTTTCCGTAAAGGGCACTCGATGACCGTGGCCATATAGCAAGACATGAGCATCGTCAAAAGAGGATGTTCGAGACATGATTGCACTTGTATAGTGTGCACCTTTCTTACTTTTGACGCCAATAATGCTTTCATCTGGATGCGGATAGGAAAATATACCTGATAAATCGAAAGACGACTTCGACATGGAAGAATACTGATCTTAAATAAAAGATGACTACTTAAGAGGTAGAGAACTGGAGTACAGTACGACTGATAGACAATCGACCGTCGATGTCATCGCAGGCGTTTCGCAAGGATCCGTTCCACGACCTCACTGCTGAAATATATGGTACGATGACTTGTTCAGAGCAACTTCAATGAAAAACATACCAAAAAAAGGTTGCATCCGCGCAACGGAGAACGGGATTGAGAGCTTGTACGTACTGCGCCTTCTCTGATGTAGCTGTGCTGTTTATAGCTAATGCTATTCCAATCAATCTTTTAACATTAGATAGGAGAAAAATATATCAACTTCCACCACGGAACGAATCAGCAGAGGGCAAAGAGTCACCAAAAAGCACTGAAATAATCTCACGTTTCGGAGAAGTATGAGAAAAGATAGAGTAAAAACACTTTCTATTACAATAGTTTTTAATTTAGTTATAACTCAAAAACGATTTTATTCAATGAAACAGTTTTCAATGTATTAAATTTTCAACGTAGCCACCTTCTTGTTCAACACACGTTCGGAGACGTTGCAACAAGCTGCGATGGCAATTAGCCATCATCTCAAGTGTAACTGTCTCCAAAGCTTCTTGAAATCGCTGCTGGAGTGTCATTTCATTGTCAATAGCATGACGATACATTTTAGATTTCAAGTAGCCCCATAAAAAGAAATCAAGCGGGTTTAAATCAGGTGATCGTGGTGGCCAATCTAAAATTCCTCCTCGACCAATGTACCGATTGGGAAAATGAGCCCAAAGCCAGGCTTGTACTCCCCCAGAGGTGTGGGCTGGTGCGCCATCTTGCTGGAACCACATTTGATCATACTGCTGTTGAGTTATACCAGATCGCAAACATATACGATGCAAGCAGCGGTCCAAAATATCCGTGTAGGTATTTTGATCCAGATTTTCTTGAAATTGGAAAGGTCCAACCTGCAAATACAAATTGAGAAGCCACAGAGCATATTTCATGAGTAACTATCCAATCGATACATCAAATATTTACTGAAGTTGAAATAAACATACCAAACATGGACCTGCCATGTATAATCCTGTCCACATATTCATGGAAAATCTACGCTGATGACCTCTTCCAGCTGTTTGATGAGGATTCTCTCGAGCGTACCAATAAAAATTTTTTGAGTTCCAAAAACCTCCACGCTGGAAAGTGCACTCATCAGTCCACAAAATATTATTTAATATTTGTGGGTCATGTTCATACATGTTCAACAGCCGCCGACGAAAATCCAAGCTAACAGGGTAATCTTCTGGTTGCAGTGCATTGACCCGAGTGTAATGGTAGGCATGGAAATTTTCTGAGCTTATCGTACGCTGAACAGTGCCATACGATAATCCGCTGCGCGCCCTTACACCTCGAATGCCGATTTCAGGATCTTCTTCAATGAGTCTTATGATTCTCTCTTCATTTTCAGGATTTCGAACCCGTCTTGGTACCCCAGCTAAACGATGGTTTGGTAAGACGCTGCCGGTTTCCGTAAGACGCACAAAAGCACCAAGAATAATGCGAGCACTTGGATGTCGAGCATTAGGATATCGCGCACGGTAGAGACGGACAGCTTCATTAGCGTTACAATTTGCTCTGCCATAAAAAAGTATCATGTTTGAATACTCTCGCGATGAGTAGTCTCCCATTACTTTTTTGTTTTTGGCAAAAATTACGAAAATAGATCTATTGATTTAAGTCACTAAACAGTTACTCAATTCGCTTTTATAAAATATAACATTTACTAGTGAAAGAGTTATGAAGTAACGATTGAATTTTAAATTATAATTATTCTCAGAAAATAATGCAGAACAGAAATGACAGATAGGTATTAATTGACTTTAACGAAATTGAAAATAGCTACTAATAAAAATGAATAGGAATAACAAAAGAAATAAACTTAGTTCTACTATATTTCTTATAAATTCATTGAAAATTAAAAAATTGATAATTTCGAAAAAAATGTGATAAACATACTTGTCAAAAGCCTATAATTGGGTCAAGAATGAACGAAATTACAACTTTTCTTTTTATTTTGTAACGGGGTGGGATCCTTCTACATTACATTTTAAATTAAATTTCGACTCACGCCAAAAGATCCGCCCTCCTTCTTCAACAACTGTCAACAACTGAAGAAAATACAGTCACTGAAGCGCAGGGGTCGCTACGGTCAAGTCCCGACTTTTGGTTTTAGGGGTTGGCCAACCTGAGTGGAGAGGTACGAGGGCCAGAGACGACGAGCTATCGGTCTCTTAGCTCGTAGCAACCATCGTGGACGGACGTTTTCCCGACTACAACTACTACTACTACTACTGCTGCCACTAACATCTACTACTACACACGTGCTGCTAGCCGTTCTCATTTGATTAAGGGCCAAGAGCATATAAGCCCACGGCTCGTGGAAGCTTATTCCTTTTATTAAGTTAATTTGAGTTTATTTAAACGGTTATTTATATAATATTTATTGTGGATTGGATCTGATTGATGGGAAAGGATTGGAATGGTTTGGTGGACTTGGAAGGAAGGACTGGGTCTGGTTTTGGTCTTGGAGGAAAAGGATCTTTGGAGTGAAGGACTGGTTAAGATTGGAGATTGTTGGAGTAAGTGAACTCGTTTGTTTTATTGTCGGGTTAACTATTTATTTGTTAAATAATATTTTATTAATTGAGGAGTCGTTATTTGTTAAAGTAGTCGAGTCGTTAATTAAATTAGTCGAGTCAAATTTGTTATTAATAAATTAATCGAGTCAGTTTCATTATTCATTTTGGTTATTGTTCATCTTTCATTAATTATGTGTAAAGCGGCTTCGTTTCAATAAATGCCACTGTTTTATATTTAAATTTGGTATATTAAACTAATTTATCGCAACCTTCCTGACAAGTTTAGGTATAAGAATTCTCTCTTCATATTTTAATACTGTGTAGTCCAGTACGGGGCTTACCCTCACCTGGAGATACTGAGTTCAGCTAGACAGGTTTGCAAGACACCTTAAGTTTTGCACATGTGTGGAACACTTATTGTATTGAGACCACAATCACAAATTAATGTAATAAGTACACTCATTACAATTTTTAGAAGGAATTTTAAGAAGAAGCACAAAAAAATTATTAAACAGCTCATTTTATTTTTTAACTTATTAAAAAAAATCGAATTTATTCGATAATTACCTATTAAATTTACAATCTGTTGCATAAATTTCAAATGTTCGCGCCAGAACACTTGACAACTCTACGCTCTACTATACCAGAGGTGCTGCTATCGACGCGCCCTCTGATACTCGGAATTTCAACTCGATAGCCAGCTACGCGGCAACTGGCATTATTCTACAACACATGTTATAGAACACCACGTGCAACAAGTTTATTATAATTTCCAATTACATCTTGCTAATTATCGTGCTTCGTTAATTAATTTAATTTGATTACCACTCGCAAACTCATCAGGTATTATTATTCATCTATATTTTTTATTTACATTCTCAATTTAATTTATAAAATCTGTGATCATTTTTGTGTTGACCACGTGTCAAAATAACCTGCCGGCTATATATATATTAGGGTGGTCCTTATTTTGGACATTTTCGAATTTTTATGCTCCCAGAGGCTTATGTGGTTCGAAATAAATAAAAAAAAATATCGTGAAAGTTTCAGGTCTCTATCTCAATTTTAACCCGTGCCGCACAGCGATGTAAGTTCCCCATTTAAATAACATGGGGTTTTAGGCATTGAACGATTAATTTTTTATTCCGGCCAAAGTAATAGTTCGAAAAATTTGAAACTTGGTGGACTTTATCCTTATAATAGTAGCTATTCCTCAGAATTTTTACAGATTTTTAGCAACTATAATTTTGGAGGTACAGCAAGTTAAAGAAAAAAAAAAAAAAAAAAATTTTTATTTTCATCTGAAATTTTTTTTTAAATTACTTTGCAACCTTATATTGTAATTAAATAGCATAAATAAATCAGTGTGTAAGCAAAAAAAACTATATCCAACAATGCCTCCCATCAAATTTATCATTTGATATCAATAATTTTTTAATTTTGCCGGGTTTTTATACCAGTAACAACATCTACCGTATTTTCATAAAACTGTTACTCTAGCACAAATTGCTATTCATGTAAACTATGTAACCCTAAAATAGATTTTGTTGTGATGTCATTTGTAAATTGCAGCATGATTTAACTATTTGATTCGATTAATATTGATATTTGTTATTATATACCAACATGTCGTCACGAATGATATTGCGACAGAACCTTTATTTGATTGGTGATCTTGATACTCAAATTCTTGGAAATAAGCTCCCATCTAAATTGCAAGCTTTAAGATCATTTTTTTATCAAACGCGAGTGTTGAAATTGGATGCACGAAATGCTGCAGTGGCAACAATAAGTGAAATAAAGATTTTTTGGCAAAAAGCACAGCTGCCAACCCAGAGAAATGATCATTGTGTTGAAAAATTATTTAAGCTTTATAATGAATATCGCAACATACAAAAAAGTATGAAAAGAGAATCGACTAAGCAAAAAGAGCAAGATTTTATAGTATCATTGAAAAATTTATTTGATATTTCTCATAAAGATGTAATTAAAATGGTCGATAAGAATAAACTAATGTTCCTATGTGACCAGAGAAAGGATGGTAGAGTTGGATATATTGCTAATATTGAATCGGAATATGATGAAATGGAAGGAAAGTTAGCGGAAGAAATACACCAAAAACGACTTATGAAAAGTGAACAAGAAAAACGGCGTTTAGGTAAGGTTAATTGACATTTGTTTTAGCTAAAAAATACGTAATAAAAAAATTATTCAACTTTTAAAATGCAAAATATTGTTTTCAGACGATATCGTTGAATTAGTGTCAAGCGGTGAAAGTGCAGGAACGAATCCTTTAAGCCAAAAGTCACTGTCTTCACATTCTAACTTCGAGTTTAATGAAGATGCTGGTCCATCAGAGCCAAAACGAGCTCGAGGAAAAATAAATATTTTGAATGATAATTTAGTGCTATCATTAGATCGATGCAAAATCAGTGATCGAAACGCTGTCTATTTAATAGGTGCTGTTGCTGTGGCATTAAACATTGAATTAGATTCACTTATATTAAACAGATCATCTATTCGTCGATATCGAGAAGAAATACGTGAAAAGAAAATGCAAAATCTTAAACAGGCATTTACAGGTGTAAACTTAACAGCGAGTGTTTTACACTGGGATAGCAAAATGATAAAAAATGTGATGAGTGGTAAAATGGCAGAAAGACTACCAGTTGTAATAAGCTGTGGAAACGTAGAAAAAATTTTAGGCGTACCAGAACTTGATGATGGACAAGGGAAAACTCAAGCTGACGCTATTTATGAAGTTATTGCTGATTGGGGATTAAATACTTCGATTAAAGCGGTCTGTTGTGATACGACATATTCAAATTTGGGACATTTATCAGGTGCGGCCGTCTTATTGGAACAATCACTGGAAAAAAATCTGTTATACTTACCGTGTCGACATCATATTTTTGAACTGATATTGAGAGCTGTTTTCGACTTGAATAAATTATCCCCAACAACGGGTCCAACTGTTCCTCTGTTTAAAAATTTTCAAAATGAATGGTTAAATATAAATCAAAGCCAATATGATACTGGTATGGAAGATGAAGATGTCCGCACAGTTATACACGACAAAATTGATGAGATTAATTTATTCGTGCAAAATCAATTAGAAATGACGCAACCTAGAGATGATTATGAAGAACTCTTGCTGTTGGTTCAAATATTTATAGGTGAAATTCCTCGTAAAGGCATTAAATTTAGAAAGCCAGGTGCTACGCACCATGCTAGATGGATGTCAAAGGCTATTTACACTTTAAAAATTTTTTTGTTCCGAAAACAATTAAATTTGACATCAAAATTAGTGAAATCATTATCTCAAGTCTGTATTTTTATTGTATTAATCTATGTCCAAGCATGGTTCACATGTCCTCTAGCGACTGCAGCTCCAAACCATGATTTGCAGTTTATAAAAAAACTTTGTGACTACAAATCAGTAAATGCTAAAATATCTGAAGCAGCATTAAAAAAATTTAGCAACCATCTCCGGTATTTGAATGCCGAGTCTGCTGCGATGGCCTTTTTTGATGAAAAATTATCAGATGAAATAAAGAGAGAGATGGTCGTTATGTTAAATACCATTGATAATGAACAGGATTGTCCGAAACGTATACAGTTAAAAGATATACATACATTATATAATCTTAACATCGATTCTTTTGTATCATCTCAATCTTATAATTTCTTTAGAAGATTCGAAATAAATTGCGATTTTTTAAAGATTGATCCATCACAATGGTATTTAAATGATGATTATAACAAAGGATTGGCGTTAGTTAAAAACCTAAATGTTGTTAACGATATAGCAGAGAGGACAGTAAAATTAATGGAAGAATATAGTAACATTCTGACTAAAAACGAAACCCAAAAACAGTTCATCATTCAACTTATGTCAGAATTGAAAAAAAACATTCCAGATGCTCGAAAATGTACGATAGTGGATAGTTATGAGCAAAATTAATTATTTGTATAGTTAAATAAATAAAATTTTGTTATTTTTCAATTAACTGCATTTGTTTTTAATCGTAGATGTTGTATTCCAGAAGTTTAATCATACTAAAAGGATGCAAAGTAATTTAAAAAAAAATTTCAGATGAAAATAAAAAATTTTTTTTTTTTTTTTTTTTAACTTGCTGTACCTCCAAAATTATAGTTGCTAAAAATCTGTAAAAATTCTGAGGAATAGCTACTATTATAAGGATAAAGTCCAACAAGTTTCAAATTTTTCGAACTATTACTTTGGCCGGAATAAAAAATTAATCGTTCAATGCCTAAAACCCCATGTTATTCAAATGGGGAACTTACATCGCTGTGCGGCACGGGTTAAAATTGAGATAGAGACCTGAAACTTTCACGGTATTTTTTTTTATTTATTTCGAACCACATAAGCCTCTGGGAGCATAAAAATTCGAAAATGTCCAAAATAAGGACCACCCTAATATATATATATATACATATACTCGCAATCACGTGACTTTGCAGCCACGAATAATTATTCTTAATTACATTTACTTTCATTACTCATCGATTAATTATTTACTTGGACATGATGTCAACTGGTGTGACTGATGTCATCATTCAGTCATCCAGTAATCTTAATCTTAAAAATCAATATCAAATTTTATTTGTGACTGCAAAGTAATTATTATACGTTCAGACTCGGCTCGTTACGCTTCTTATATTTTTTCTCTTCTTACTCGTACTCTGTGTCGCGAATTAAATTTAATTGTGACTAAAATGTATACTCGAACTATTGATGATAGTTGTAAATCATTAATTGTTAATAATTTATTCTTTATTGCGCTCTTTTGTGTAAATTAATTTACGAGTATGGTGCCGTGTAAATTTATAAACTCGTATTCATTAAACTCAACAAACTCGATCTTCAACTACGCTCTATATGTATATAATATAATGTTCATGTGTACGGTGCCATGCAATTTATATAAAACTCAATTAAACTCAAATGCAATCGGATAATGTTCAATAAGTGCTCTAATAACACTCGTGATCGACTCTTGTACTCTATGCTATTATCTGTGATTATTTTTATTAAATATGGACAATACACCAAATAAGTGAATTTTTATTTCTTTCACCATCCCGATCCAGCAAACTAAATATTTAATGTAGTTTTTAAGTTAATATTTTACACAATCTTTTAATTATTATTCAATAGATTTATCCCTAAATTTAACTTAACAGTTGAATAAGATGCCTTGAAGCAACGACTTTATTTATTAACATTGTCATAAGTTATGACTCATAACTATAAAAAATACTGAATTTTATAGAATTTTTTTACCAGACACTGTGAAGCATTAGAAATAAATAGGGATGGATTTGTGTCCAAAATTCAGTTATTTTTGATTATCATTCAATTAATTTACCCCTAAATTTAATTTAGTAGTTGAATAAGATGCCTTGAAGCAACACCTTTTTTTTATTATCATTATAAATTAAATATGAAAAATTCAAACACTGATGATGATGATGATCGTGATGATGATGATCATGATAATAATTATGATGAGCATGCTCATGATGGTGACCGTGATGATACCGATGATGATGATCATGGTCATGACGATAATGATGATGATCATGGTCATGATGATAATGATGATGATCATGGTCATGATGATGATAATCGTGGTCATGATGATGATCATGATGATAATGATGATAATCATGATGATAATGATGTTGATCATGATGATAATGATGATGATGGTCATGATGATAATGATGTTGATCATGATGATAATCATGATAATTATGATGATGATGACGATCGTGATGATGATGGTGATGATGATGATAGTGATGATTATGGTAATGAGGATAACGACGTTGTGAGAAATTCTAAGACGGAACTCGTTCAAGGAAGCAACATCTTGGTTCGAACTCAATTTCTTGACTCTCTGAAAAAAAATATATGAACAAGCCGAGAAGAATGGTTACTCTACTGCTCTTGAAGTTAGTTGGGCGCAAAAATTTGGAGCACATGACATTAAAAGGCAGAAATGGAAAAGCTGTGCCAAAAAATGTCCTTAAATGTGTTAAAAGTAATTTTCCTTATAATTTTATTTTATAAGTAATTTAATCAAGTGAAAAATACCCTATATATTTGTTCTTTAATTTTTTTTCTTCCAGAATATGTGTCGAGGAAAACTGCTCCAACTAAACAATTATCTGAAGTTGCATTCAATCGATGTGTAACTCTTTTTCTTGGCAATTTAAAACTTCAAAAAAAGGAGAAAGTGAACCGTTTAATTAAAAAATAAAATTAGAACATTAATTAATCAATTACTTCTTTATATATTTTCTCTTGTACTTTTGCCATTATTAACTAAAAGACCAGTTCTCTTATTTCATATCAATTTTGTAGTTTTCTTCATTGTTGCTTTACTACTTTTGATCGACTGTCTAATACAATCAAATTGTCCGCACGCGCTTTGTGTGTTTTGTCTTTTGGACGTTAAAGGACTTTGTCACACGATCATTTAATAAACTTATCATTATTATTATTCTATTATCAATAACTACAAGCTATCAAGTATTAGCAATAAACTTAATTGTTTATATCTATTTGAAAGTTCCATTAAACTTAATAAGCCCAATAATTATACTCTTCTGACTAAGTTGACTTTGATTTTTCTAGCTGTAAGTGCAAAATATCAACTGAGTCTCATCGGGCTACAAAAAATTCCGATTGTTTCAAGAGTGCATGATCGGGGACGAGGATAAGATCCTATTTAGATTATAGTTAAGATAAAGTGGATGACAACAATAATTTGTTTATTGGTGCGTGGTCCAGTGACTTGAATAAAATCTAGATGACAATTGAATGTTATGGCGACATGTTATGCGCTAGCGACACTCAAGCAACATGTTAGACATCAGTGGCTTTTGGGCAGTCACGATCTACCCATTTGGAATATTTTGGATTGGCACTCCTTGTAAAATTTGACATATAACGACTAAATGCGTCGAAAATCCAGTATTATTAATGACTTTATCACCTTGTATTGATGTAGTGACATGGTAATGGTTTGGACAGAGTGCAGAAGCGACATTCTCCAATCCTCTAGTTGTGTTATATTTTCGTAACGCATTCATAATGATCATGAATGAAATCAAATTGATCACGAAAATCAGCTCCTTTTCACATTTCATGAGCTTAATTGATTATGGCTGCAACTTGTTCCAATCGTTGAATGACCGCTTGAACTTCTAAAATGTTATCATGGTAATAAGAAGCTGCTTTCAACCACTCTCTTCATCGCGTAACTGTAGGATTAAAGGTTAGAGGGATTCTTGGTGCTACTTAGTAAAATAAATGTTTCCTTCTTGGAGACTTCAAGAAAACAGCTTTTTTTGAGCAATAACATTAGCGAGTCTGTAAGTCCATCGAATCTCTTCAGTGACACGATGTAAACCATGAGCTAGACATGATGCATGAACAAGCAATGATGATCGGCTTACACTGACCGTCCTGCTGCCATCATATATGGTGCTGCATCGGAAACGAAAAACAGTACTTTTTGCCGTTTAATTCCATCTGACCAGAGCTTCGTTAAGGCTTGCTCTACAAAATTAACGATTCTTTGTGCATTGCCCCTAGGAATTTCTGCACAATGGACAATACGAGGGATACCTAAAGTGTTAGGAATAAATGGAGCAATAATTAGTAGTAAGACGCATGTATCTAAGTCGAACATTCTAATTTGACGTCTTTACTAGGGTCGGAGTCAGCAGCTCGTAAAATTATGTTTACTTGTTAAAGGTAAGAGAAATGATGTCGTGGTACATGCGCTTCAGTAACGTGATTGAGATTAACAGGGGTTATCAGATGTTTTCGGCTGGGTTTTTTTCGGAAACAAAATCTCTTAATAGAAAACACAGACCGCACTTTGATGCATGACTGTCTAATCTAGCGAAGTGCGCTTTAATTGTTTGATAACATTCGTTTGTTTAAGAGAAAAACTCGGTCAAAGTTTCCATTTACTGCACAAGTGCAACAAAGATAGTACCGTTCGTGGACTTGAGTGTAATAGAGAAAAAAGTGCGAACCCCTGTTAACTGTACAAAATAAACAGGAAAGATGATCATCAACAAGGTCGGAAATATCTTTTGGAATCATCAGAACTTGAGCAATATCTGCCCAACGTTGAGCGATAGGACGCGCTGACCTTGCCTTAAAATAAGAAAAGAACGTTTTATCACTCTCAAATTTAACATACAAAAACGAGAATTGGACTGCCTCGGAAGTGTTTCCATAAGGAAACACTGTATAAAGTTTGAATATATAACTATGCAGTGACAAAGCCTACTTCTACACTCCATTACTGATAAAATGAACCTAACATTAATTTATAATTAATCTAACCTTTTATTTTTGGGTGCCACTAAGCACCCCAATATTTTCACCTACACCATGAGCTGTCCATAACACTATTATCAGCCAGGGGCGAGCGCTTGTTAGCAGTTGCAGCCTGCCCTACAATCCTGAGTGCTCAAAAACACAAAAAGAAGTCGGAGTCCGCAAAAATAAATTGAAAATTCGCGAAAAATAAATTATAAAATAATCGACGAGCTGGGCTCACCGGGGTTCTATCATCACTCTAATGAGGCCTCACCAGCACGTCCAGAACATGAATAATATTATAATCAATATGAATACTTTAATTAGTGCTAAGAATTTTTAAGTATGCAATATCTTATTTTCGAGCTCAAATTTTGTCTGACTCTTCATGGTGATAATCGACTCATAGTAAATCTACAATTTTGTCAAATTTAATCTGAGTTTATGACATGAATTTTCTCTTACTTTTGTCCTGAATTTCGTTTTACTTTCTGTCTCGGATTTCGTTTTCTTTTTTGTCTTGTATTTAGTCTAACTTTTTGACTTGAATGATGTCTTACTTTTTTTGATGAATTGTGTCGTGTATTTTGTCTTACTTTTTGTCTTGAATGCTGTCTTACTTTTTGTCTTGAATGTTTTCTTACTTTTTGTCTTGAATGTTGTCTGACATTTTGTCTTGAATGTTGTCTTACTTTTTGTCTTGAATGCTGTTTTACTTTTTGTCTTGAATAATGTCTTATTTATTGTCTTGAATGTTGTCTTATTTTTTGTCTTGCATTTTGTCTCGTATTTTGTCTTACTTTTTGTCTGGAATGTCCCGACTAGAATTTTTCATAAGGGCCTGACAAGGTCGTTATCGGGTTAACCTTATTTCAAATAAGGTCCCGATCAGGGTACCCTGATATGGATGTAACGCATAAGACCCATGAGGTCCTTATCGGGATTGCTTTAACAGGACCTCACCAGGATATCCTCATCGCGCCCTTATCAGGATTGCCTTATCAGGTCTTTACCAGGATATCCTCATCAAATCCTTATCAGGATTACCTTGTTAGTAATTATTTTTAAAAAAATATTAAATTGCAAAAAAAAAGGCCATTCGGCAGCCGAAATGGAAGGTAGATTTTCCAATTAATCTATATAAAAAGTTTCATACATACATATCTTGTGATTCATGTTAGTGTATAGTCATGATATGAAATTAGGCTTGCTTTCTAAGAGGGAGGGTAACAAAAAGACAACGACTATTTTCGAGAGAGAACTTCAGATAGTTGATTTGACAAAACATTATATAGGTAATGTACCAAACTAATCTTCACGTAAACAAAGTATATAGAAAATTAAATTAATATGATCATAATTGTAATTTCTATTACGATGGCAAGACCAGTCATAATTATAGGACGTACAGGTACGTTTGAAACATCATAAGTGATGAAAGAAATCCTTTTAAAATATAAAATAGCTGTGAAATTTACAGGTTATTTTCTTCACAATAAAATACAACTGACGAAATTGAATTATAATGGGAAATGCTTAAGTTATGTGGAATAAGAAACCATATTCCCAACATTTCTAGATTTCATTAAAAATTTCAAAGCTGTCAAATTATTGGAAGAAATAGTCAAAACATAAATTTCAAAAGTTCTTGAAATAAATCTTGAAAAGCTCATAAAAAACAATTGCTGTCAGGAGTATCTTCAGGTTCGAAGAATTCAATTATTCACAATTGTGTTTCCAAGCGTCTTGAACTCGAAAATAGTGGGAAGTTTTGGGGCTGTCCTGCAGGGCTACCCGTTGCCGGGATTATTTTGAGGTTGAAGAGCTTGAATTTGTTTGTACAATTATGATTTTAAACTGAAGGATTTAGAAACTAGTGAGCTGTTTTAGATTTTACCGGCAGAGTTAGATATAGTTATACCCAACCGTTTGGTTAGAATTGTATAAAACCAGTTTCAATAATTTTTTTTTTTTTTTTTTGAAAAATAGATCACAATACCTAACAAGCCCATTCACAATCTAATGCTTTAATGCGAATTTCGTTTTTCTTATAAAAAGTTATCTTAATTTTAGTTATCCAAATCACGAAAAAAAAAACTAAATCTAGTGAAAAAATGTTGCATTATAAATTACTTACCAACTACATCCAAATAACCGTATTGAGTTTTGGCTGTTGCAGTATTGATTTGACACATATATTTTCCTTTGTCGTCTTCATGAACATTATTAATATGTAAATACCATGTTCGATGTTTGTCATGAGTTACAGATATTCTTGGATTTCTAGTAATAACATGATTATGTACTGTCAAAATAGCACTTTTATCGAACAGCATCCAAGCAACCTACAAAATATATTTTTCCGTTAGCTACAAGTATGTCAAGAATATAAGAGCTTAAACACGTTATGCTAAGAGGGTTTAAATGAAATTTTATACTTTGTAATTGTGCGGTTATAAAGTCACAAATTAATTACAGAGTCCAAATAATATTGTAGGACATCAAACTTAATTACATTTATTGACTTTAATGGTCCACCAGGTTATATTTTGCAACAGTCACAACTACACCGATAGTGAGAGTGAGTAAGCGGTAGAGTACAGGTGATGAGTTAGTATGGTGTAAGTGATGATCTTCTGGTAACTGTATGTACAAGTATGTCTGGAGATAAGTATTGAGTATGTGCGTTTATGGTTACGCTTAGGTGTTTAACATGGATCTAAGTACGGTTCGTGTATGAAATGTTTACGAGCATTAGGGTTTTGGAGTACAGATAATTTGTGTGTGTGAGTAAGAGTAGTCTTATACAGGAGGTCTCATATTGGGCCCACGTTAAGGACAAGTTTCAGGAGTTGGATACCGAGTGTAAATTTTCAAATTTTTTTACCCAACCCAAGAAAAGCTGTGAATTTTTTAAAAAATAGGCTTTTATGTTTTCGAATAGGTATAATTTTTTTTTTTTTTCAATGTACTTTACAGAAAAAAAATGCAAAGAAATTTTAGATGATAAGCTCCATGAAATTTTTGCCGTTTTCAAGAACAATCGTTATTTTCAAGTTCGCCATTTTTAGTAAATTTCATAATTTATCCTAATTCATCGAGAATTTTCCAAAAATACCATTGGTTCGAAAGTTTATATATATTGTAACACGTAGAAAAATCCGACGACGCCGACACGTGGTCGCTAATACTTTGATTAATTCGTATTCTTTCCATTAATTTATTCAATTTAATACTCTATAATGAGAGTATATTATCATTTGTTGTTGTTGACTGGTCACTTGCAGGTTATGACGTCTATCTGTATTATTAAATTTAAACGTATTAGGTTGGCACTCCTGGACGAGTAGGATCCGAGGCTCAATTCTCTAATCAATTATAATCATAGTAATAATACTAGCTGTAAGTGAGACTTATTGATGGTTTTAACTATTCAGTTAGTAAATTGCGGGTGAGTGGAGAAAACTCGTTTACTGACAAAGGGGGAACCACTGCGAGTGATAAAAGCCATGCCGCTAATGGATGAAAAGTACTAAACCTGAGAAATGACTACCGGATAGCAGGTAGCCGATTTAATAATTGACAATAAGTACCGAGACTGAGGAACGACAACCGGATTATACCCAAGCCAAGTCCGAAGTATTTGGACGGGTTGTTGGTAGCTGATTGCCCATTGTTCGATGCAAACGAGTAATTTGACATTTAAAATATGGTCAAATGGCCAGAGTGAGAATATACGGAGTAAACCGTTTAGTTCAATTTGACGAGACCAGGGACGTGTTAAAGGACGGTTTTAGGCTGCTAAGTGTTGAAGGACATCACAAGTACCAGCTTACAGCGAAATTTTGCTACATGGTAGCAATACTTGCAAGGCAGCGGCAAATAACTAATTTATGTGAAGTTAAAACGTTAGCCGAGTCCGGCTGGGAAAATATTCTTAAGATGACAAGAGTGCCACCACCTTATAGACGGTACAGTTAGTAAAACGTAGTCGAGTTTGGCGTGGAAATGTACTCAATGATGGTGACCAAGCGGCCACCTGATAGATAGTGCAGGCACTAAAACAGAAACTGAAAAAGAAATAACGACTTGCCGTCATTCTCGATCGTGCCACGAGTTTGCTTGAGATTTGTGTTTTTCGGTGTTGAAAAAATTATTGCCGAGGTCATTATTAAAGAAAATTAATTAATTCAATCAACCTGAGTCTGCCGTGTAATCTGAGTGAGTTGTTGACGTGATTGGCCTGTAAGCTGCAAGGGCTAACTAGGGATAAATAAGATTCGGTCGTGAGGAAAGTGTACCAGCGAAGATTAAGGGCCACGTGGGGGCCTAGACGACGCTGAGTTACTATTTGGGTTTAACAATGGTGAACGGGCTGTCTCTCTCTGTTCTCGCAAAGTAAATCGAGCTGGTATCGGTATTATCATCATATCCAACATATGATTGTCGAGGTTACGCAGTCGTACGGCATCATAACTTTAATGACGTAGTTCTTGATGAAGTGAAATTTTGGTTTGCTGTCGCATAAGGAATTCTTCGGAGAAAGGATTTTAGCGTCTCTTAGCAATCGGTCTTTTATTGTAAGCATTGTTGAGTTATCATCCGGTTAAGATAATTGTTCGCATCAAGGGTTTTTTTTCTGTGTTCAACTGAACCTAGCTCGAGTTACAATAGCTAATACGAATTGGTGTTACTTTATCTTGGTGGAGTGATTACCCGGTATTATTAGTGTCCCATATTGCTGGGAAATTAAACAGTTCATTTATCGGACAAATATTATAATTTTAGTTGACAGTATCATTGTAGTTTGGTTATTATTGATTGATATTATTAGTTTTTGTTGTTGTTATTATTATTGTTTTTATTTTATTTTTTTATTCATTCTTATTTTTTTGCATCACAATCGAGATTGTTTTTTTATGTTCGCTTGTTCGTTCGAAGACATTTTATCCGATAGACAAAATATCCCCGGACTAAATACTCGATAGATAAAACATCCCCGACAAAATATCTTATAATATAAATAGTACGGTACCCTTTTATCAGAAATGTTCAATATATTTTCACACAAAATTTGAGTATGTGATATTAAAAATAGATCAACACATATGCTTGAAATCGTACTGTGCTCTTTTCTCACAGATTATGGGTGGGTATTATTTTGGAAAATGATCAACACATATGCTTGGAATGGTACAGTATCCGTTTATCGAAAACCATGAATTATTTTTTCACTGAAAATATATTTTTCTGAATAAGATTTATCGATAGGATATATTGTCACGGATTTTATGCCTCTTGAATATTTAGTCCAAGGATATTTTGTCTATCGGATAAAATATCTTCGGATTTCATGTCGTGGATCTTACGTCGCGGATCTATTGTCCACGGATTACAATTCGTGTCACCGAGTCATCCGTCACATAACAGGGCGACTCTTGTTGTCAATTAGCAGTTAAGTTACGTACCTCGGAATTAAGTGGTGTCTGGACTTAGGCGCGTTAATATTGAGTTTATATCGTCTGTTGCCGTCATTTTAATTTTTTGTTACGTTTCTTGATCTAAGTTTTGTTAAATAAAATTAAAATTTTATTTTCTTTGATTTCTTATCCCACTGACGTAGTACGCGAGCGCCTACCCTTTATCCTGAACCGCTACCCTGAGCGTAATTAATAGTTGCTAAGTACGAGTACAAACCTGTTGGTGATTATCACCTGGCGCCCAACTACAAATACAGCTAAGCCACGTTTGCGTCGTATCAAGGCACCTGACGGATTCCCAAGTGTCTCGAAATACTATCACAATATATATATATATATATAGTAGAGTACTTCATTTCGGAGCCAGATTTTTTTTTTTAATGCATGTGGAAAAAACCATAGTTCAACACAAAAAAATAAATTTTCACGCAAGAAAACAAATTCTATGTCGATTACAGACCTAGCTCATTGAAAAATTCAATTTTCCCATTTAAATAATATGGGAAAAATTTTTAACTTACCGCTGAGAAAATCGACGATTTTCAAAAAATTCGGGAAGTTGTTGGTTTCATCCCGATTTTCAAAAACCGGGTTTTCATCATATGTCAAAAAATTTCGGAAACTATCGAATCGATCAATTTAAAAATCTACTCAGCTCTAGAACTCGATGAAAGCTTTCGATTGCCATCTCAACTGTCTCAATCGGCTAATTCGTTCGCGGGATATCGTGGGAGAAAGAATTGATAAAAAACGGTTTATTCGTAAACAATGGAATACAAACGTATTTTCGGGCTCGAAGAGCTCGAAAATGTATTCACAACAACGTTTACGAGCTCAAGGAGCTTGAAAAAAGCGGGAAGTTTGAGGGCTGGCCTGCAGGGCCAACCGATGCCCAGATTTTTTTTTAGCTTTAAGTATTCTTGACCTCGTTAACAAATCAATAGACCAAATAGACTTATACATACTTTTGTAGGAAATTGAACGCTCTACAAAAGAGGTTTCTTATCGTTTTTCGATAAATCCATCTATTCAAAAGTTTTTAGAGCTTGAAGTGAAGTTGGACACCTTTTCACTTTTCCGTAAAAACTATTAGACGAAAAAAAAAAAACGCCCGAGTACAACGTAAAAAAAAAAGAAAAAAATTCTTATTTTTTTTCGATTTTTTATTTTGAAATTTTTTTTTTTTTCTCTTTACCTCACATTTACTGGATAACTAACGCAAAAATGAAAGAAAATCTAAAAAAAAATAAATTTTCTCATTTTAATAACGATTACACAATTTAAGGAACAAAACTTGTTCCTTTAATTTCTTTCCAAAACTTTGAGCAATCGGACCGGACAAACGGTTCAATGGATCAATTTGAAAATTTCCAGGGTTTTTGGGGGTACATTAAGCTGTAAAATTACCTGGAAACATTGACCTTTCCATCAATATTTGCAAAGTAGCGATGAGTTGACTAAAAAACCAGAAAATGGCGATTTTTGTGGGTTTTTCAAATTGATGTTAAGGATAAAAAATATTATTTTTTTTTCAAAAATCGAAAATGGAGCTTACAGGGATTTTATTGAAGTTTCTCAAACTGTCCTTTAAATTACTGTACAACCATTAGTTGCTGATATATCGATAATCAAAGACAAAAGGATCCTTTTTCATTTGAAGACAGATATCTCAGCAGCAAATCATCATACAGAAAAACGAAAAAAAAAATTGTAGCTAAATAAATTTCCTAAACGAGCCATGAATCAGTTTTGTTGAAACGAATTTCCTGGTCCCGTAGACCTAAAAAACGAAACTGAAAAATTTTAAAAAATTTTGTCTCGACCTTTTTCTTATGATTTCGCAAAAACCGTGGCTCAAATAATTATTTTGCTGGAAGACCTTCAAACTAGAGATTTCAGGCTTCAATTTGCTATTTTTATTTTTTCGGTACAATCATTTTTCACGAAAATACAGCCGTCCAAAAGTAACTAAAAAATTTATAAAATTTTCTTGTTCCTTTAATTTTTTGGATAAGTGTATTATGGTAATGGTTACCATAATGCATGGTAACTGGTTTTTTTGAAATGTTGATTATAGGAACGGCAACCATATACACTAATGCAAAAAATTAAAGGAGCAGAAAAATTTTATAAATTTTTCAGTGATTTTTGGAAGGCTGTAACTTGGTGAAAAATAATCATATCGAAATTTTGAAAAAAGCATTTTACAGCTTGAAATTTCTAGTTTTGGTGCATTTTTTTCAAAATTTTTTAAAAGCTCCGGTTATTGCGCAAACATAAGAAATATCGCGAGACAAAAAATTTCTAAATTTTTTTTTTTTTTCCGAAAAGCCCACGGACCGTGAAAAAATTCTTTCAACTAAACGAATGCATAGCTCGTTTAGCAAATTTATTCAGCTTCAATTTGGTTTTTTTGTTAACCTCGTAGGACAATTTGTCGCAGAAACATCAGCCTTCAAACAGGAAATGATCTTTTTGGCTTTGATCATCGATATTTCAGGTACCAATGTTCGCACAGAAAGTTGAAAGGCGGCGTTGAAAACTTCATTTTTTGGAAAAACAATTTTTTTTTATTTTTCACATCCATTAGAAGTAAGTACCAAAAAATGACTTGTTTTGGTGTTTAGTAAATCAACCGCTACTCTGCAAATATCGATAAAAAAAATAATGTTGCCAGGGACTTTTTTAGCTAAATAAACCCCCAAGACCCCTGTGAATTTTTAAATTAATCTATCGAACCGTTTCTTGGGAATCATCGATCAAAGTTTAGCTAAGCAATTAAAGGAGCAAGTTTTGTTCCTTTAATTGTGTAATCATAATCAAAATGAAAAAATTATTTTTTTGCACTTTTCTCAAATGTTTGTGTTGGTGACTCAGCAAATGCAAAGAAATGACAAAAAAAAAATAAAAAATTTACAAAAAATGTCAAAAAAAAATTTAGAACACAAAAATAAAGTTTCAATTTTTTTTTCTTCGATTTTTTTGACATTTTTTGTAAATTTTTTATTTTTTTTGTCATTTCTATGCATTTGCTGAGTCACCAACACAAACATTTGAGAAAAGTGCAAAAAAAATAATTTTTTCATTTTGATTATGATTACACAATTAAAGGAACAAAACTTGCTCCTTTAATTGTTTACTTAAAGTTTGATCGATGATTCCCAAAAAACGGTTCGATAGATCAATTTAAAAATTTACAGGGGTCTTGGGGGTACATTTAGCTAAAAAAGTCCCTGGCAACATTATTTTTTTTATTGATATTTGCAGAGTAGCGGTTGATTTACTAAAAAACCAAAACAAGTCATTTTTTTGTACTTACTTCTAATGGATGTTAAAAATAAAAAAAAATTTTTTTTTTTAGAAAATGACAGGGTCTTGTAGGGAATTTATTCAAGTTTCTAACGCCGCCTTTCTACTTTCTTTGCGATCATTGGTACCTGAAATATCGATGATCAAAGCCAAAAAGATCATTTCCTGTTTGAAGGCTGATATCTCTGCGATAAATTGTCCTACGAGGTTAACAAAAAAACCAAATTGAAGCTGAATAAATTTGCTAATCAAGCTATGCATTCGTTTAGTTGAAAGAATTTTTTCACAGTCCGTGGGCTCTTCGGAAAAAAAAAAAAAATTTAGAAATTTTTTGTCTCGCGATATTTCTTATGTTTGCGCAATAACCGGAGCTTTTAAAAAATTTTGAAAAAAATGCACCAAAACTAAAAATTTCAAGCTGTAAAATGCTTTTTTTAAAATTTCGATATGATTATTTTTCACTAAGTTACAGCCTTCCAAAAATCACTGAAAAAATTTATAAAATTTTTCTGCTCCTTTAATTTTTGGCATTAGTGTATATTATGGTAATCATTCCTATAATTATGGGTATGATTCCTATATGGTATCGGAATAGTTCCTATGGAATGATAGTGATCGTTACTATGTAAGTATGGTAGTGGTTACCATAATATTATAGTAATGGTTACCATAATATTATGGTAATGTTTACCATAATATTATAGTAATAGAAGTCAATCTTGACGTTTTGTGTGACTACCCTGGTGGAAATTTTTGGGAAATTTCTCTGAAAAACTCAGTTCCAAAGTTCTAAACACTTTTTCAGAATTGTTTATAGAAAATTCCCAAAATTTTCCACCAGGGTAACGAAACAGCTTTTGCTGTGTGCCATAAATATGATTAAAAAACTCAGTTAAAGTATAAATATTTTATTATTTATTTAAAATATACATCTATGATTAGTTAATAGAAAAATTTTAATTCAACCTAAACTTCATTAAACCCTTCTTTTAGGGATATAACGCTTATTATTTAAAGTGACTAAATTACTTAGATTACAAATTTGAAAATATTCTTTTGAAATGCAAGCCCAAACGTTTTTCGTGTCGAGAACTTCAAATGCTTGAAAATGGTTCTCGAAGTTACAAATTAGCTGATTTACAATGACAAATATTTGATTGACAGAATTTTTAATAATCAATACAACATTGTAGAATTCAGGGCCACTTTGTGATGGCATTATTAATATCGATTTCTCACTTATTCTGTGATCCCCTATTTATTCTAAATATTTTATGACATGAAACTCATTTTCATCAGAATGGAGACATGAACGAAACTCATAAAACTGTGCATGATTTCTCAATAAGCTATTATCTAGTGGGCCGCATTTATAAAAGTTTATTTTATCTGAATCATACAATAATTGATACTTAAATTGAAGTTGATTTTTCACCGCAATGATGTGATTTATATTAACTCTGCTTTCACAAACCCGTGCATATTTCCTCGAGCGTTGATGTTTATTGTCAAATTTCATTGATGATAAATTTCACCATGGGCTTAAAGCATCAAATACTTGCCGGTAATGAAGTACTAAATGATATTTTATATGCATTTGATTGGGGAATAGTGTGGTATGCAGTATGAGAAATTCTGAAATTATACTTTCCAAATAATATCCGGTACCCCGTTTACAATTTTTAGAAGTAGTGATATCAATAATTTTTTTCAATAATATAAACAATTTCCAACGCTCTTCTTCTTCAGGAACACGATGACCAATGATAACATTAAAGTTACGCATTAAACATAACATTTCTGCAGATGATATTATCATTTTTTTATTCTTTACTTGAATATCGGTGATTTCCGGAGGTTTGTTTTGACGATCATGGTACATACAATTATATGATATGAAATAAACATTGCAATTATCTCGATTGAAATACTTTTTTCCAATGAATTTATATATTAAAAAGCCCATCGTATATTGACAGACACCTTCTGAGAGATCGTGCATCACATCACAAGCTAAACTATCAAGAACATGGAAGCTATTAAGGTCATTAAAGAGGTATGGTCCATTTATACCAGTTAAACTTACATCATTTAACTGTATGTCACTTTCATAGGACTCGCGAGTCCTCAATGGACAGAATCTCTGGTATTGGACATTATTTCAATCAATCTGATGAATTTTGCAGAATCTACAACAATAATTAGCGGTGAAACTCTGCACAAATCCAGTAGTAGCATGAACTCCTAGATTATCGCCTAAAATAGCAGCTAGAGCAAAGCATATCGTTATTTCTTTGTTATTTATTTCTACTGTTACTCCCGTTGTTTCAAGATAATTCAGTTCATCGACGGCGTACTGTAGAATGCCATTGAATCCTAATAGTTTAACATCCAAAGGATTAAATTATATGAACGTGAAGATGTTCTCAACATTTGATTGAATAACAGGAGGTAGGCAAGGGATTTGAACGTAGATAGCACCTACTTTGGAATTAGTACTAATGGTAACACATATTTATTTTTAAAACATGGCAATACTTTTGTTTGCCACAGGTACCTTGTATTAAATTTTAAAACAGTTCATCATTTTCTTTGACACTTTTTAAATAATTCACAATTAATTGTAATCGATTTTTTTTCTAATGATTTTTTAAGAACTAGTCGTACGGGAATAAATTCAATTGTTATTGGAACAGGAACAAGGGCTGAAACACCATTGATTATTTGATAATCATCTCTTTGACCCACTTCGATTGCTTGTGGTGGAATGTATGATCCATATCGTTCTAAAAAATTTATTTTTTTATGTTTTGTTTCTAAATTTATGAATGGATTTGTCAACAGGATTAATATTGATTGGATATTATTTACTGACTCGTAAGAGTCATTTAATAATTTTAATTTTTCTATCAACATTGAAACAAAAGTCTTTATAATTTCAGACTGAAATATTTCAGTAAGTCCATTTATAATATCACCGGCCCTCGATTGAGGCATGCCATCGTAGTTGTATAATGTCGATAAGAATTTACAAATTATCAGATTAAACTCATTTAAAAAACTATGGTAAATAAAACCCGAATTAGATTCCATATTGATCAAATTATAAAATTATTACCATTTAATTAATTAAATAACACGTATAATTTAAAAAACTTATCGTAAGTAATTAATATTAATTTAAATATTCAAGTAAGATAATACAATTATGGTAACTTCTTATTTTAACAGAAAATTATTCAATTTACAAAAAATATTTTATGAGCGTGATATGATTGGACCATATTTTTAAGAATAGTACCTAATTTAGATTCTCGAATATAATACACTGCAACTTGCAGAAAAAGCCAAATATGAGGGCTAAGCGTGGGATATTGAGAATCCGAACCGAAAAAAATCTGAAAAAGTAAATCTAAAGCTTCAAGAACGCTTTCACATGAGTATCTTGAGTCATTGACCACCACATATGGAAATAATTGTTCAGTATTTTCACTCACGACAAGAATGTACGGCTGGAGAGTTATTTTATTTTTAGCAGCTTTATTTACTTTTCGCTGGATTTCGTTGTTAATATTTCCTGCACACTTTTAAATTATTCACAAATTAATAATTAATTTAATACTTATTTTTTTTTGTTTTAATAATTACATCGACGTGTAGTATTAAACTTTCTTGAATTTCTTTTGAATTGAAATTCCTTAAAAAAGTCTTTCCTCCAGCTTTTTCTTGCTTAGATTCTTCAATTTCTCTTTTTTTTCGCGCTCTTATTTAGTGTAGCTTTTGATCCAGTTAATTTAATACAGTGAGTTAGTATTTTTAATACAGCAGCATCTTCGTGGTCTTAAGGAAATGCAAAACGCTAATAATTAACATGAATTATACTATACGTCTCCTTCTCGATGATAATTTGTAGTAAGGCTTGTATTGCTGAAATTTCAGACTTTTTTAGAGTCTTAAAGTTGAAATTTGTTGGCGCGCAGACTATGGTGTCTGACTGGTGCGCCAACTGGTGTCATATTGTTTCGTTGTGTACGAAGTTTCACACGTACTGAGTACTAATTTCCAGTAAATAATTAATTGATTCAAAAATTTAAAATAAATTAGAATGTCAGGAGACAAGAAAAGGAAGAGGTCACGCTCAAGATCAAGAGAAAATGAAACGAAAACACAAAAAACAGATGAGAGACTAGACAAAATTGAGGAGCACATTGCTAACCTCACAAGCGTCGTGTAAAAATTAACAGAGAATAATAATACTAAGCTGAACGCTAAGAACCCTAGTTCAGGTATGTGAAAAGAAAAAGTATTTAGTCTCCATACGAGACACTTACTTAAACACATTCACCTGTTGTGAATCACTCATACTCAAGTATGATAGTGTAAATAATATCTTTACACTGTATTGTCCATACGACAAACCGTCCATACGACAAACTGTCCATACGACAAACTGTCTATACGACAAACGGTCCATAATACCAGCAGATCTATACGACAAATAAATAATTACCAAATGCAATAAGAGTTGTTTCAAATTAAAACATTTCTTACATGAAAGCATTTTTTGCTTAGTTTCTTTTTTTAGACATGGTAAATAAGAGGGATGCTGGTAACAGCAAGGACGCAGATAATCCTCCAGAAAACCCGTCAGAATCTCAAGAACCAATGAAATCGACTGAGGTCGGTTCTACTGATGAAGAAGAAACACCGGAAAATGCACAAAGCATAAAGGAGGTGATGATAGAAATGCTAGGAGAGCATCCTGATGCCAAGAAAGAAATGGAGATAAAAATTGACCAAGAATTAAAAGTCCGTTGGCAAAAATGAATGCAAGAAGGCTATCCGGAAAAGGACAAGAAGATTATCGATACAAACACAAAACTGCATCGGCTTTGCAATATCTGCATTGGGCGCTGCCGTATCTATGATGCTGGAAGATCCTGAGGACGGTATTGACCAGGAGGCCCTCATGAAATATCTTTGCGATACAGGTAAACTCCTCACGGACGTATTTTATCAGCAATCTCAGGCAAGAAGAGCATTTATTACGCCACTCATGAATTAGTTAGTTAAGCCAACGGTGGACGCTACTAAAGCAGACGAATGGCTATACGGCAAAAAATTTGCCGAAGTAATGAAAGAGGCTAAAGACGTAGAAAAAGCTTGTTCCAGTATAAAATCTACGTCGAAGGTGACTAACTTCAAGCCTAAAGATCAGGGAAACTCCAGGTACCCACCTGCGAAGTACAAGCAGGTGGGGAGCCAGAAAAAATCGGTGATAAAATTCAAACCCAGATCCCAGCGAACGAGCTAGAGCTCGACAAAAGTACCCAGCCGATCTTCAACTCGCCAACCACCTCCAAGGAAATAATTGAGATAAAACATCCTGCAGGTCGTCTAAAATTATTATAAAAAACTGGGAACAAATCACTGATGATAGATTTGTTCTAGAATGTTTAAAGGGTTAAAAATACCATTCAAAAAAATTCCTCACCAATCAAGTCCCCCAACAGAGCAAAAATGGACGAATAATGATCTTACCAAAATAAGAAATGAAATGGACAAGCTCTTAGCTAAAAAAGTAATAGAGCCCTGTCATGACGAAGAGGGTCAATTTATCTCCTCCTTCTTCCTCGATGATAAGCTAGATGGTTCCAGCAGATTTAAAATTAATCTAAGAAAGCTTAACAAATTTATTGATACTAGTCACTTTAAAATGGAAGATATCAAGGCGGCGAAACACCTGATATGCCTCGGGTCATACATGCTCTTAATCGACCTGAAAGATGCGTATTATCTTGTACCCGTTCATAAATCTTATAAAAAATTTTTCAGATTCAGATTCCAAGGTCAACTCTACCAATTTACTTGCTTACCCTTTGGTTTATGCACAAGTCCTTTTGCTTACACAAAAATCATGAAACCTGTCATAAACAAAATTAGAGACCAAGGAATTCTATCAGTCATTTACATCGATGATCTTTTAATTGTTGAAAAGTCATACGATTCTTGTAAACTTGTACTAAACTTAGTGAAAAATCTGCTGGAACAATTAGGCTTCATCATAAATTACCAAAAAAGTTCCCAAGAACCCAGTCAAAAATGTAAATACTTAGGCTTTATCATCAATTCCTTAGACTTTAGATTAGAGTTAACGGATAAAAAGAAAACACAAATAGATTTATTAACAAATAGTTTCGAGAAAAATAGATATTATAAAATTAGAGACTTTGCAAAACTGTTGGGGACACTCAAAGCAGCGTGCCCAGCAGTTGCATATGGGTCCATCTACTGCAAAAGACTAGAAAGACGACAGTACCTGGCTCTTATGGCAAACGATAATGACTATGACGGACGAATCTACATAGACAAATTAATGATAGAAAAACTAAACTGGTGGAAG